>NC_092093.1:51640897-51740897 GCF_045679555.1 Salvelinus alpinus
TGTGTGATGACGTCTGTTAGCTAGCTAGCTCTGTCTCTGTGATGACTGCTGTTAGCTAGCTAGCTCTCTCTTGTGTGATGACGGCTGAGAGAGAGAACAGGGAAAAGAGAGAGAGAGAACAGGGAAAAGAAAGAGAGAGAGAGAGAGACAGAGATAAAACAGAGAAGGGAGAGAGAGGGAGAGCGGTAGAGTATAGGAGAGGAAGAATGGAGAAGGAGTATATGATGAGAGACAATGTTCCTGTTGTCAGTGACTCAAAGGATATTTTTTAATACATGTAGTGCTCAGGCCTGAAAACATAACATGTTGACCTACATCATCTCTAAAAGGAGAACAAGATGGTAATTCAGAGAAACTAGATGTTTTTACCAGCAGTAGTATGGCAGCAGGGAGGGTCAATGATTTGGCTATTTGCATCCTGAGTATTGTGCTCCTCTCTCTCTCTCTCTCTCTCTCTCTCTCTCTCTCTCTCTCTCTCTCTCTCTCTCTCTCTCTCTCTCTCTCTCTCTCTCTCTCAATTCAATTCAATTCAATTGACTTTATTGACATGGCAAGTTATTATTACTTACATTGTCAAAGTATACATATCGAAAAATTTAAATAAAATATATATGTATATATATACACAAAATATATATATATTTATATTTATAAATGGTGGGACTAACAGTAACTCTCTCTCTCTCTCTCTCTCTCTCTCTCTCTCTCTCTCTCTCTCTCTCTCGCTCTCGCTCTCTCTCACCCTCACTCTCAATTCAATTTAAGGGGCTTTATTGGCATGGGAAACATGTGTTAACATTGCCAAAGCAAGTGAGGTAGATAATAAACAAAAGTGAAATAAACAATACAAATTAACAGTAAACATTACATACAAGTTTCAAAAGAATAAAGACATTACAAATGTTATATTATGTCTATATACAGTGTTGTAACGATGTACAAATGGTTCATGTACAAAAGGGAAAATAAATAAGCATAAATATGGGTTGTATTTAAAATGGTGTTTGTTCTTCACTGGTTGACCTTTTCTTGTGGCAACAGGTCACAAATCTTTCTCTCTCTCTAGCAATCTCTCTCTCCCTCACTCTCTTTTCTCTCTCTCTAGCAATATCTCTCTCACCTTCTCGTCCTCTGTCTGTCTGTCTGTCTGTCTGCCCCCACCCCCCTGTTTGGGGAAGTCTCTTTCTTCTTCTCTGGCCTACAGGAAGACTCAGTCGCTCTCTGCTGATTGCTTCATGACAGACGCCAGAGGAACAAAGAGGCCTCTAATACCTTCCTCCTCTAGAATGAAAATGTTTCAGCAGGACAGGAGAGAGAGAGGGGGGGGGGGGTGAGGGGGAGGCGGAGAGAGAGAGAGAGAGAGAGGGGGGGGTGAGTGGGAGGCAGAGAGAGAGAGAGAACATACGACATTATACAATCCATGGCCACAAAAAAACAAGTGTGCGGTTAAAATGGGCAAAAAAACACACATTTCTTTCTACAGGGTCGTGGGGTGAGACAGGGATGCAGCTTAAGCCCCACCCTCTTCAACATATATATCAATATATTGGCGCGGGCACTAGAACAGTCTGCAGCACCCGGCATCACCCTACTCAAAATCTGAAGTCAGATGTCTACTGTTTGCTGATGATCTGGTGCTTCTGTCCCCAACCAAGGAGGGCCTACAGCAGCACCTAGATCTTCTGCACAGATTCTGTCAAACCTGGGCGCTGACAGTAAATCTCAGGAAGATACTTAAATCAGTTATAGAACCCATTGCCCTTTATGGTTGTGAGGTCTGGGGTCCGCTCACCAACATAGAATTCACTAAATGGGATAAACACCAAATTGAGACTCCGCATGCAGAATTCTGCACAAATATCCTCTGTGTACAACATAAAACACAAAATAATGCATGTAGAGCAGAATTAGGCCGATACCCGGTAATCATCAAAATCAATTCAAAATCGTTCAATTCTACAACCACCTGAAAGTAAGTGATTCCCAAACCTTCCATAACAAAGCCACCACCTACAGAGAGGTGAACCCGGAGAAGAGTCCCCTAAGCAAGCTGATCCTGGGGCTCTGTTCACAAACACAAACAGACCCCACAGAGCCCCAGGACAGCAACACAATTAGACCCAACCAAATCATGAGAAAACAAAAAGATAATTTCTTGACACATTGGAAAGAATTAACAAAAAAACAGAGCAAACTAGAATGCTATTTGGCCCTAAACAGAGAGTACACCGTGGCAGAATACCTGACCACTGTGACTGACCCAAACTTAAGGAAAGCTTTGACTATGTACAGACTCAGCGAGCATAGCCTTGCTATTGAGAAAGGTCGCCGTAGGCAGACATGGCTCTCAAGAGAAGACAGGCTATGTGCTCACTGCCCACAAAATGAGGTGGAAACTGAGCTGCACTTCCTAACCTCCTGCCCAATGTATGACCATATTAGAGACACATATTTCCCTCAGATTACACAGATCTATAAAGAATTCGAAAACAAACCCAATTTTGATAAACTCCCATATCTACTGGGTGAAATACCACAGTGTGCCATCACAGCAGCAAGATTTGTGACCTGTTGCCACAAGAAAAGGGCAACCAGTGAAGAACAAACACCATAAATACAACCCATATTTGTGTTTATTTATTTTCCCTTTTGTACTTTAACTATTTGTACGTTGTTACAACATTGTATATATACATAATATGACATTTGAAATGTCTTTATTCTTTTGGAACTTCTCTGAGTGTAATATTTACTGTTCATTTGTATTGTTTATTTCACTTTTGTTTATTATCTACTTCACTTGCTTTGGAAATGTAAACGTATGTTTCCCATGCCAATAAAGCCATTAAATTGAATTGAGAGAGAGCAGGGTGTAGTGCAGAATTTGGTATGATAGACAGATGGAAGCAGTGATTTGAAAGTTTTCCTCATCCACGTTTTTCTTCCTCTCTTTCTTCACACATTAGCTTCCTCTCTTACTTCACACAGTAGCTTCCTCTCTTTCTTCACACAGTAGCTTCCTCTCTTTCTTCACACAGTAGCCTCCTGTCTTTCTTCACACAGTAGCTTCCTCTCTTTCTTCACACAGTAGCTTCCTCTCTTTCTTCACACAGTAGCTTCCTCTCTTTCTTCACACAGTAGCTTCCTCTCTTTCTTCACACAGTAGCCTCATGTCTTTCTTCACACAGTAGCTTCCTCTCTTTCTTCACACAGTAGCTTCCTCTCTTTCTTCACACAGTAGCTTCCTCTCTTTCTTCACACATTAGCTTCCTCTCTTTCTTCACACAGTGGCTTCCTCTCTTTCTTCACACAGAAGCTTCCTCTCTTTCTTCACACAGTAGCTTCCTCTCTTTCTTCACACAGTGGCTTCCTCTCTTTCTTCACACAGTGGCTTCCTCTTTTTCTTCACACAGTAGCTTCCTCTCTTTCTTCACACAGTGGCTTCCTCTCTTTCTTCACACAGTAGCCTCCTGTCTTTCTTCACACATTAGCTTCCTCTCTTTCTTCACACAGTAGCTTCCTCTCTTTCTTCACACATTAGCTTCCTCTCTTTCTTCACACAGTGGCTTCCTCTCTTTCTTCACACAGTAGCTTCCTCTCTTTCTTCACACAGTAGCTTCCTCTCTTTCTTCACACAGTGGCTTCCTCTCTTTCTTCACACAGTGGCTTCCTCTCTTTCTTCACACAGTAGCTTCCTCTCTTTCTTCACACAGTGGCTTCCTCTCTTTCTTCACACAGTGGCTTCCTCTCTTTCTTCACACAGTGGCTTCCTCTCTTTCTTCACACAGTGGCTTCCTCTCTTTCTTCACACAGAAGCTTCCTCTCTTTCTTCACACAGAAGCTTCCTCTCTTTCTTCACACAGTAGCTTCCTCTCTTTCTTCAAACAGTAGCTTCCTCTCTTTCTTCACACAGTGGCTTCCTCTCTTTCTTCACACAGAAGCTTCCTCTCTTTCTTCACACAGTGGCTTCCTCTCTTTCTTCACACAGAAGCTTCCTCTCTTTCTTCACACAGTAGCTTCCTCTCTTTCTTCACACAGTAGCTTCCTCTCTTTCTTCACACAGTAGCTTCCTCTCTTTCTTCACACAGTAGCCTCCTGTCTTTCTTCACACATTAGCTTCCTCTCTTTCTTCACACAGTAGCTTCCTCTCTTTCTTCACACATTAGCTTCCTCTCTTTCTTCACACAGTGGCTTCCTCTCTTTCTTCACACAGTAGCTTCCTCTCTTTCTTCACACAGTAGCTTCCTCTCTTTCTTCACACAGTGGCTTCCTCTCTTTCTTCACACAGTGGCTTCCTCTCTTTCTTCACACAGTAGCTTCCTCTCTTTCTTCACACAGTGGCTTCCTCTCTTTCTTCACACAGTGGCTTCCTCTCTTTCTTCACACAGTGGCTTCCTCGCTTTCTTCACACAGTGGCTTCCTCTCTTTCTTCACACAGAAGCTTCCTCTCTTTCTTCACACAGAAGCTTCCTCTCTTTCTTCACACAGAAGCTTCCTCTCTTTCTTCACACAGTAGCTTCCTCTCTTTCTTCACACAGTAGCTTCCTCTCTTTCTTCACACAGTGGCTTCCTCTCTTTCTTCACACAGAAGCTTCCTCTCTTTCTTCACACAGTGGCTTCCTCTCTTTCTTCACACAGAAGCTTCCTCTCTTTCTTCACACAGTAGCTTCCTCTCTTTCTTCACACAGTGGCTTCCTCTCTTTCTTCACACAGAAGCTTCCTCTCTTTCTTCACACAGAAGCTTCCTCTCTTTCGTCTTCCACTTTGTTGTTGTTTCTTATTTTCAAAACCCAAGACAAGCACTGGCTTTCAGACAGACAGAGTAAAGAGAGAAAAAAAGTCTGATGAATTTAACAGAAAGACAAAGTGTTTGCATAAGGAGTAATTGCGAGTGGATTGTTGAGGGAGGAGCGGAGGGTCTTGTCTAGTAGGACCATCTGGACTCAGTTAGTGGTGATTGTAGGTTTTGTGAGGAGCTCTGCTTGTCAGCCAGCCAGCCAGTCAGTCAGCCAACCAGCCAGGCAGGCAGGCAGGCAGGCAGCCAGCCAGCCAGCCAGCCAACTAGCCAGGCAGCCAGCCAGCCAGCCAGCCAGTCAGTCAGCCAGTCACCAACTCACTCACTGCCACACACACCTGTCCAGCTATCTAACCACCCAGTACTAACCCCTAACCCCTACCCATTACAGTAGCTTCCTAACCTAACCACCCTCATTCCTGGTTGTTTACGAGGCCTTAACGAGTGTCTCCTAATACCGCGGCAGTGTAGTAGGTGACCAGGGCCCAGGCCATAGGGGGTCATTTGAGACACGGTCAGTCAGACAGTGTGTTACTGAGAGACAGTAACTAAGACATTACCCATCACTACTACCGTTAGCTCCACGGCAGACTACCAGAGAGGCTGGCCAGGGCTTAGTACCCGGCCCAGCTGGGAACACTAATTGTGGGCCCTCTGGCCTTTCCCTTCCTGGGGGTCCGAGGCCGAGCCAGGCCAGGCAGGGCCCCACTAGTAACACAACTGTTAATTGTGTGTCGTAATAACCCAGTGAATTAAAAGGGCAGAGTGATTCGCCACAGCAGCATATGGGGCCGGGAAAGAGAGCATGCACGCAGGAACATACACACACACACACGCATGCACAGACGCACACACACGCCACATTAGGCTGGTGGTACCTTAATTGGGGAGGACTGGCGCATACTAATAGCTGGAACGGACTTGATGGAATGGTGTCAAACTCAACAAACAAATGGTTTCCGTGGTTTCCATTACTATGAGCCAGTCCTCCACTCAGCAGCCTCCTGTGACACACACACATAAACACACACACACACACACACACACACACACACACACACACACACACACACACACACACACACACACACACACACACACACACACACACACACACACACACACACACACACACACACTCTCTCACACATACACACACACACTCTCACACACACACACATACACTCACACACGCACTCACACACACACACACACACACACACACACACACACACACACACACACACACACACATACTCACACAGACGCACAGGGACCAAAACACCAGTTGGGTGTTGTCTGGCATGGCAAAACCCCTTGTTGTGTTTCTCTCTTACTCATGTCTGTTCCTGACTATGCCACATAATCTACTAGATTATTCAGTGAAACTCGCAGTTTGGCCCTGGATGTGACCAGTTAAAACATGAAAACATGAATTATAGAGAGATCAGATAGCTGTAGGACACTATGAAACATCACCACATGACATTGATCCAGTACCATATGTTCCAACACATATTGTCCCAGACCTGCCTGAACTCTATCATATTGTCCTAGACCTGCCTGAACTCTATCATATTGTCCTAGACCTGCCTGAACTCTATCATATTGTCCTAGACCTGCCTGATGACTATCATATTGTCCTAGACCTGCCTGAACTCTATCATATTGTCCCAGACCTGCCTGAACTCTACCATATTGTCCCAGACCTACCTGAACTCTATCATATTGTCCCAGACCTGCCTGAACTCTATCATATTGTCCCAGACCTGCCTGAACTCTATCATATTGTCCCAGACCTGCCTGAACTCTATCATATTGTCCCAGACCTGCCTGAACTCTATCATATTGTCCTAGACCTGCCTGAACTCTATCATATTATCCCAGACCTACCTGAACTTTATCATATTATCCCAGACCTGCCTGAACTCTATCATATTGTCCCAGACCTGCCTGAACTCTATCATATTGTACAAGACCTGCCTGAACTCTATCATATTGTCCCAGACCTGCCTGAACTCTATCATATTGTCCCAGACCTGCCTGAACTCTATCATATTGTCCAAGACCTGCCTGAACACTATCATATTGTCCCAGACAGACCTACCTGAACTCTATCATATTGTCCCAGACCTGCCTGAACACTATCATATTGTGGTTTTGTGTATGTGGTTGTGTGTGTGTGTGTGTGTGTGTGGTTGTGTTTGTATGATTGTGTGTGTGTGTGTGTGTGTGTGTGTGTGTGTGTGTGTGTGTGTGTGTGTGTGTGTGTGTGTGTGTGTGTGTGTGTGTGTGTGTGTGTGTGTGTGTGTGTGTGTGTGTGTGTGTGTGTGTGTGTGTGAGTGGTTCATCAGCAAGTAATTGGGAGAATATATTGGGATTTACGGTAGAATAGAGAGAGGGGAGAATGGAGAGGTGGAGAGGGAGAATGGAGAGGGGGGAGAGGGAGAATGGAGAGGAGGGAGAATGGAGAGGGGGGAGAGGGAGAATGGAGAGGGGGAGAATGGAGAGAGGGAGAGGGAGAATGGAGAGGGGGGAGAGGGAGAATGGAGAGGGAGAGGTGGAGAGGGGGGAGAGGGAGAATGGAGAGGGGGGAGAGGGAGAATGGAGAGGGGGAGAATGGAGAGGGGGGAGAGGGAGAATGGAGAGGGAGAATGGAGAGGGGGGAGAGGCAGAATGGAGAGGGGGAGAGGGAGAATGGAGAGAGGGAGAGGGAGAATGGAGAGGGGTAGAGGGAGAATGGAGAGGGGGAGAGGGAGAATGGAGAGGGGGGAGAGGGAGAATACAGAGGTGGAGGGGGAGAGGGAGAATGAGGAAGGGGGAGAGGGAGAATGGAGAGAGGGAGAATGGAGAGGGGGAGAGGGAGGATGGAGAGAGGGAGAATGGAGAGGGGAGAGGGAGGATGGAGAGGGATAATGGAGAGAGGGAGAGGGGGAATGGAGAGGGGAGAGGGAGGATGGAGAGGGATAATGGAGAGAGGGAGAGGGAGAATGGAGAGGGGAGAGGGAGAATACAGAGGTGGAGGGGGAGAGGGAGAATGAGGAAGGGGGAGAGGGAGAATGGAGAGAGGGAGAATGGAGAGGGGGAGAGGGAGGATGGAGAGGGGGAGAGGGAGAATGGAGAGGGGAGAGGGAGGATGGAGAGAGGGAGAGGGGGAATGGAGAGGGGAGAGGGAGGATGGAGAGGGATAATGGAGAGAGGGAGAGGGGGAGAGGGAGAATGAGGAAGGGAAGAGGGAGAATACAGAGGTGGAGAGGGGGAGAGGGAGAATTGAGAGGGGGAGAGGGAGAATGAGGAAGGGGGTGTCAAAGGGTCAAAGTATTTTCCTCTTTGGATGTGAGACTCAGGGAGAGGGCTTGGCTGAGAATGGAGATGGGGTGAGAGGGAGAATAGGGAGTGATAATAGAGAGGGAGAATAGAGAGGGGAATAGAGATGGAGAATAGAGAGGGGAATAGAGATGGAAAATAGAGAGGGGAATAGAGATGGAGAATAGAGAGGGGAATAGAGATGGAGAATAGAGAGGGGAATAGAGATGGAGAATAGAGAGGGGAATAGAGAGGGGAATAGAGATGAAGAATAGGGAGTGATAATAGAGATGGAGAATAGAGAGGGGAATAGAGATGGAGAATAGAGAGGGGAATAGAGATGGAGAATAGAGATGGAGAATAGAGAGGGGAATAGAGATGGAGAATAGAGAGGTTTTGGCTGAGTGGCAGCATTGGAGCAGGGGTTGGGGGGTCAAGAATTAAATTCTGTTACTGAACAGCTGTTTTGAGTTTCTCCTCACGTCTTCCTCTCCAACCTCCCTTTCTCCTCTCCTCCTCCCTTTCCCCACAAATCCAGGGAGATGAAAAATTTGTTCAGAGGGGAACCAGTAAAAGAAAAAAGGTTTACGGTCCACAACCCTTACTGCTGCTCTAGCATTAGGCAGGAATGCAATAACGTCAGCATTTGGCCCCGTTCAGAGGGACTTAAAACAAGGAAGTCCTGTCTGTGTTTGGGTGTCTTAACACACGCCGGAAAGTTAATTAAAAAGTTTCACAAAGCGGGAAAGGATTTTTCGTTCTGTAAAGCCAAAGGAATTTAGGCTCCCTTCTTCCTTAGTTTCAACTTCCTGGTTTTATAGAAACTTCAAATAGGTGAGGACTTAACCTTTTCACCACCTAGTTACGCAACCAACATTAAACTACTTATCCCCAAGCAGGAATTAAATATTTAACTGATTTAAGGTACAGATCAGATGTATGGTCTGTTATTCCTCATGGTGTGTTATTCCTCGTGGTGTGTTATTCCTCGTGGTGTGTTATTCCTCGTGTTGTGTTATTCCTCGTGGTGTGTTATTCATCGTGGTCTGTTATTCCTCGTGGTGTGTTATTCCTCGTGGTGTGTTATTCCTCATGGTGTGTTATTCATCGTGGTCTGGTATTCCTCGTGGTGTGTTATTCCTCGTGGTCTGTTATTCCTCGTGGTGTGTTATTCCTTGTGGTCTGTTATTCCTTGTGGTGTGTTATTCCTCGTGCTGTGTTATTCCTCGTGGTGTGTTATTCCTTGTGGTGTGTTATTCCTCGTGGTGTGTTATTCCTCATGGTGTGTTATTCCTCGTGGTCTGTTAGTCCTCATGGTGTGTTATTCCTCATGGTGTGTTATTCCTCGTAGTCTGTTATTCCTCGTGGTCTGTTATTCCTCGTGGTCTGTTATTCCTTGTGGTGTGTTATTCCTCGTGGTGTGGTATTCCTCGTGGTCTGTTATTCCTCATGGTGTGTTATTCCTCGTGGTCTGTTATTCCTCATGGTGTGTTATTCCTCGTGGTCTGTTATTCCTCATGGTGTGTTATTCCTCGTGGTCTGTTATTCCTCATGGTGTGTTATTCCTCATGGTGTGTTATTCCTCGTAGTCTGTTATTCCTCGTGGTCTGTTATTCCTCGTGGTCTGTTATTCCTTGTGGTGTGTTATTCCTCGTGGTGTGGTATTCCTCGTGGTCTGTTATTCCTCATGGTGTGTTATTCCTCGTGGTCTGTTATTCCTCATGGTGTGTTATTCCTCGTGGTCTGTTATTCCTCATGGTGTGTTATTCCTCGTGGTCTGTTATTCCTCATGGTGTGTTATTCATCGTGGTCTGTTATTTCTCGTGGTCTGGTATTCCTCGTGGTGTGTTATTCCTCGTGGTCTGTTATTCCTCGTGGTCTGGTATTCCTCGTGGTGTGTTATTCCTCGTGGTCTGTTATTCCTCATGGTGTGTTATTCCTCGTGGATTAAAAGGGAAGAAAAACTCTTAAGAGGAATACAAAAAAAACTTTCATCGTTCTCTTGGAGTTCTCTTGGACCTGAAGCGTTACATCAATCAAGTTCGTACTTTGATTTGATTACTTTGTTTTATTTGTGTTACTTTTGCTTATGCCCAGTGGTAACACTTTCTTATAGTCTGTGTCATGACACATTATACGTGCATTAAAATACGTTGTGAAGGACATTATAAACCATTATTATACATACAAGTATATTTTGTAGGGCAAAAGGCAGTAAGCAGTGAGCCTGCCTTGCTCTGGCCCGTAGAACCAGGTCTCCTTCACATTTAGCCCTCTCTGAAGTGGAGGAGAGAGAGGAGAGGGAGGAGCGGAGGGGGGGTAGTGGAACACTCCTATAAATGGAAAACTAATAACAGATTTTCAAAAGAGAGAGAGAGAGAGAGAAAGAGAGTGACAGAGAGAGAGAGAAAGAGAGAGAGAGAGAAAGAGAGAGAGAGAGTTAGAAAGAGAGAGAGAGTTAGAAAGAAAGGGAGAGAGAGAGAGAGAGAGAAAAAAAGAGAGAGAGAGAGTTAGAAAGAGAGTGTTGGACTAGGCGAGAGAGCGGGAGAGAGAGAGATCTCGGCTGTGCAGTGCTCTGACCCTAGCCCCGGGGCTGTGCTGGTGTGTGGCGCAGCAGTAATCAGAGGTCATCATTTCATTGGCGGTTAGCATCAGGTTCAATTTTTCTAGTAGGTTGCATTTAGCAGAACGTCTGGATTGTGTTACTGAGGAGCGGCTGAATCAGAGAGAGCTGCAGAATCCCTCTCCAAGACCAGTCAGAACACACACAGATGCATGCACACACAGACGCATGCACACACAGACGCATGCACACACAGACGCATGCACACACAGACGCATGCACACACAGACGCATGCACACACACACACATACACAAACACAGACACATGCACAGACACACACAGACACAGACGCATGCACAGACACACACAGACGCATGCACACACAGACGCATGCACACACACACACATACACAAACACAGACACAGACGCATGCACAGACACACACACACACAGACGCATGCACATACACACACAGAGTCGCATGCACACACACACAGACGTATGCACAGACACACACAGACGCATGCACAGACACACACACACACACACACAGTCGCATGCACACACACACAGACGCATGCACGGACACACACACACACACACACATTCGCATGCACGCACACACAGATGCATGCACGGACACACACACACCCAGTCACATGCACACACACACAGACGCATGCACGGACACACACACACACAGATGCATGCACAGACACACACATGCGCATGCACAGACACACACCGACGCATGCACAGACACACACAGACGCATGCACAAACACACACAGACGCATGCACAGACACACACACAGACGCATGCACAGACACACACAGACGCATGCACAAACACACACAGACGCATGCACAGACACACACACAGACACACACACAGACGCATGCACAGACACACACAGACGCATGCACAGACACACACAGACGCATGCACACACACACACATACACAAACACAGACGCATGCACATACACACACACACACACAGACACAGACGCATGCACACACACACACAGACGCATGCACAGACACACACAGACGCATGCACACACACACACACAGACGCATGCACAGACACACACCGACGCATGCACAGACACACACAGACGCATGCACAAACACACACAGACGCATGCACAGACATACACACAGACGCATGCACAGACACACACAGACGCATGCACAAACACACACAGACGCATGCACAGACACACACACAGACGCATGCACAGACACACACAGACGCATGCACAAACACACACAGACGCATGCACAGACACACACACAGACGCATGCACAGACACACACGGACGCATGCACAGACACACACAGATGCATGCACAGACACACACAGACGCATGCACGGACACACACACATACACACACGGACAGACACAAATGTGCCGACAGACACACGCTCTCCATTAACACCATGGATGTCTTTATTCTCCCTACATTTCTCTTCTTCTCTCCCCTCCTCTTCTCTCCCCTCCTCTTCTCTCCCCTCCTCTTCTCTCCCATCCTCTTCTCTCCCCTCCTCTTCTCTCCCCTCCTCTTCTCTCCCATCCTCTTCTCTCCCCTCCTCTTCTCTCCCCTCCTCTTCTCTCCCCTCCCCTTCTCTCCCCTCCTCTTCTCTCCCCTCCTCTTCTCTCCCCTCCTCTTCTCTCCCCTCTTCTTCTCTCCCCTCCTCTTCTCTCCCCTCCTCTTCTCTCCCCTCTTCTTCTCTCCCCTCCACTTCTCTCCCCTCCTCTTCTCTCCCATCCTCTTCTCTCCCCTCCTCTTCTCTCCCCTCCTCTTCTCTCCCCTCCTCTTCTCTCCCCTCTTCTTCTCTCCCCTCCTCTTCTCTCCCATCCGCTTCTCTCCCCTCCTCTTCTCTCCCCTCTCTCTTCTCTCCCCTCTTCTTCTCTCCCCTCCTCTTCTCTCCCCTCCTCTTGTCTTCCCTCCTCTTCTCTCCCCTCTCTCTTCTCTCCTCTACCCTCCTCTTGTCTCCCCTCCTCTTCTCTCCCCTCTCTCTTCTCTCCCCTCCTCTTCTCTTCTCTCCCCTCCTCTTCTCTCCCCTCTCTCTTCTCTCCCCTCCTCTTCTCTTCTCTCCCCTCCTCTCTTCTAGAATGTGACTTGAGACAACTTTCTGATTTAATAAGGTTCGCATTGAATGAATATATATCGTTATTCATTGCAAGGGTTAATTCATTAAACATCCCTCGACATTCCTCCAAATAAAATCCCATGTGTACAAATATCTCCGATCAGTCTGCTCCCATCACGTGGTTATTCAACTACCCAGCTGATGAGGGGTTGGATCAGGGGATCAGGGTCTGATGATGGACTGGGTTGGAACAGGGTGTGATGATGGACAGGGTTGGATCAGGGTCTGATGATGGACAGGGTTGGATCAGGGTGTGAGGATGGACAGGGTTGGATCAGGGTGTGATGATGGACAGGGTTGGAACAGGGGATCAGGGTCTGATGATGGACAGGGTTAGAACAGGGGATCAGGGTCTGATGATGGACATGGTTGGATCAGGGGATCAGGGTGTGATGATGGACAGGGTTGGAACAGGGGATCAGGGTCTGATGATGGACAGGGTTAGATCAGGGGATCAGGGTCTGATGATGGACAGGGGTTGGATCAGGGGATCAGGGTGTGATGATGGACAGGGTTATAACAGGGGATCAGGGTCTGATGATGGACAGGGTTAGAACAGGGGATCAGGGTCTGATGATGGACAGGGTTGGATCAGGGGATCAGGGTGTGATGATGGACAGGGGTTGGATCAGGGGATCAGGGTGTGATGATGGACAGGGTTGGATCAGGGGATCAGGGTGTGATGATGGACAGGGTTGGAACAGGGGATCAGGGTCTGATGATGGACAGGGTTGGATCAGGGTGTGATGATGGACAGGGTTGGAACAGGGAGTGATGATGGACAGGGTTGGAACAGGGGATCAGGGTCTGATGATGGACAGGGTTAGAACAGGGGATCAGGGTCTGATGATGGACAGGGTTGGAACAGGGGATCAGGGTGTGATGATGGACAGGGGTTGGATCAGGGGATCAGGGTCTGATGATGGACAGGGTTGGAACAGGGGATCAAGGTCTGATGATGGACAGGGTTGGATCAGGGGATCAGGGTCTGATGATGGACAGGGTTGGATCAGGGGATCAGGGTCTGATGATGGACAGGGGTTGGATCAGGGGATCAGGGTCTGATGATGGACAGGGGTTGGAACAGGGGATCAGGGTCTGATGATGGACAGGGTTGGATCAGGGGAACAGGGTGTGATGATGGACAGGGTTAGAACAGGGGATCAGGGTCTGATGATGGACAGGGGTTGGATCAGGGGATCAGGGTCTGATGATGGACAGGGGTTGGAACAGGGGATCAGGGTCTGATGATGGACAGGGTTGGATCAGGGGAACAGGGTGTGATGATGGACAGGGTTGGAACAGGGGATCAGGGTCTGATGATGGACAGGGGTTGGATCAGGGGATCAGGGTCTGATGATGGACAGGGTTGGATCAGGGGAACAGGGTGTGATGATGGACAGGGTTGGAACAGGGGATCAGGGTCTGATGATGGACAGGGGTTGGAACAGGGGATCAGGGTCTGATGATGGACAGGGGTTGGAACAGGGGATCAGGGTCTAGATAGCTACATCCCAAATGGCATCCCATGCCCCTATGAGCCCTGGTCAAATGTAGTGCACTATATAGGGAATAGGGTGCTATTTGGGACACTCCACCATACACGACTGATTTGAAGGTTGGAGCCAGAGAGAGAGAGAGAGAGAGGGAGAGCGAGATGGAGAGAGAGAGATGGAGAGAAAGAGGGAGAGCGAGATGGAGATGGAGAGAGATGGAGGGAGGAGAGAGAGAGAGAGAGAGAGAGAGAGAGAGAGAGAGAGAGAGAGAGGCAGATGGAGAGAGATTTCAATTAGAATGAGTTCCGCAGTAAATGAAAACTTGTCATGTGTTTTAAAATATAACTTGAGAGAAAATGCTATTTTGCTCTCTCAAAATTATAAGGTAAAATGTGTACTTTGAACTGCTTTGAAGTTAATGATGTGGATTATTTTGAAATATTCATGTGAATGTGGTATTATGCATCTATATTTACTCAACGTATCTCCTCTCTGTGTTTTAGGAGTGTGACCAGGTTCACATCGATGACGTCTCATCTGATGACAACGGTCAGGATCTGAGGTAGCTACAGTTCTAAACCAATCACAATGTTCTAAACTACAGTTCTAAACCAATCACAATGTTCTAAACTACAGTTCTAAACCAATCACAATGTTCTAAACTACAGGTCTAAACCAATCACAATGTTCTAAACTACAGTTCTAAACCAATCACAATGTTCTAAACTACAGTTCTAAACCAATCACAATGTTCTAAACTACAGTTCTAAACCAATCACAATGTTCTAAACTACAGGTCTAAACCAATCACAATGTTCTAAACTACAGTTCTAAACCAATCACAATGTTCTAAACTACAGTTCTAAACCAATCACAATGTTCTAAACTACAGTTCTAAACCAATCACAATGTTCTAAACTACAGGTCTAAACCAATCACAATGTTCTAAACTACAGTTCTAAACCAATCACAATGTTCTAAACTACAGTTCTAAACCAATCACAATGTTCTAAACTACAGTTCTAAACCAATCACAATGTTCTAAACTACAGTTCTAAACCAATCACAATGTTCTAAACTACAGTTCTAAACCAATCACAATGTTCTAAACTACAGTTCTAAACCAATCACAATGATCTAAACTACAGTTCTAAACCAATCACAATGTTCTAAACTACAGTTCTAAACCAATCACATTGTTCTAAACTACAGGTCTGAACCAATCACATTGTTCTAAACTACAATCACAATGTTCTAAACTACAGTTCTAAACCAATCACAATGTTCTAAACTACAGGTCTAAACCAATCACAATGTTCTAAACTACAGTTCTAAACCAATCACAATGTTCTAAACTACAGTTCTAAACCAATCACAATGTTCTAAACTACAGTTCTAAACCAATCACAATGTTCTAAACTACAGTTCTAAACCAATCATAATGTTCTAAACTACAGTTCTAAACCAATCACATTGTTCTAAACTACAGGTCTGAACCAATCACATTGTTCTAAACTACAATCACAATGTTCTAAACTACAGTTCTAAACCAATCACAATGTTCTAAACTACAGGTCTAAACCAATCACAATGTTCTAAACTACCATTCTAAACCAATCACAATGTTCTAAACTACAGTTCTAAACCAATCACAATGTTCTAAACTACAGTTCTAAACCAATCACAATGTTCTAAACTACAGTTCTAAACCAATCACAATGTTCTAAACTACAGTTCTAAACCAATCACATTGTTCTAAACTACAGGTCTGAACCAATCACATTGTTCTAAACTACAATCACAATGTTCTAAACTACAGTTCTAAACCAATCACAATGTTCTAAACTACAGGTCTAAACCAATCACAATGTTCTAAACTACCATTCTAAACCAATCACAATGTTCTAAACTACAGTTCTAAACCAATCACAATGTTCTAAACTACAGGTCTAAACCAATCACAAGGATCTGTTCCTGGGACCTCCCTGTTTATCCTAGTGTCAGCAGTGGTGCAGTTTGAGCTAATAGATGTCATAATTCTCTCTCTTACTTTCTCTTTTTTTCTTTCTTTCTTTCTTCCCCCCCCCTGTCTCTTGCTCTCTTTGCCGATGCAGTACGTATAACTTTGGCTCGGATGGGTTTCACGCGGCTGCGACCAGTGCCAACCTGTGCCTGGCCACGGGCGTGAGAGGAGGGGTGGACTGGATGAGAAAACTGGCCTTCCGCTACAGACGAGTAAAAGAAATCTACACCACCTACAAAAATAACGTTGGAGGTAATCCCCAATAACACACTGCTCTGCCTCGCTCTGAACACACACACACTGCTCTGCCTCGCTCTGAACACACACACACTGCTCTGCCTCGCTCTGAACACACACACACTGCTCTGCCTCGCTCTGAACACACACACACTGCTCTGCCTCGCTCCTAACACACACACCACCTCTGCCTCGCTCTGAACACACACACACTGCTCTGCCTCGCTCTGAACACACACACACTGCTCTGCCTCGCTCTGAACACACACACACTGCTCTGTCTCGCTCCTAACACACACACACTGCTCTGCCTCGCTCTGAACACACACACACCACCTCTGCCTCGCTGAGACTCAGAACACTGCTGGCAGAGAAGAGGGTGCGGACAGGGGAGCTGTTTTCCTGCCTGCGTGCCTCCCTGCCTGCCCGCCTGCCCGCCCGCCTGCCCATGTGCATGTTTAAAAGCACACTTGGTCGGTCAGGGTAGATGTTCTAAAATGTTGAAGGTATTTAGAGGTGGCTCCAACCTAAACATTGTTTCTTGGTGTGTCTCCTCTCTCAGGTCTGCTGGGCCCAGCCAAACGAGAAGCCTGGTTACAATTGAGAGCAGAAGTTGAAGCTTTGACCGACTCCTGGTTAACACTGGCACTGAAAGCACTCACATTAATCCACTCAAGGTAGGACTCCCACCCAGCAGCATGTGGTGGAAATAAGACAACTGTATATTCACCAACAATAGAAAACATAAGGATTGTTTTTGTTTGCATCCCAAATGATACCCTATTCTCTACATAGTGCACTCCTTTTGACCAGGAGGCCCTACAGTATGTAGGGAATAGGGTGCCATTTGAGACACAGACTTTAGTGTTGGTGGTATAGGCTTCATCTGTCCCTGTAGAAAGATAGCATGGTAAAACCCTTAAAAAAATAGTTAACCTCCAATCCATCTGTCCGACTGCTGTTCCTGTGTTGATGTTGTCCTCCCGCGCAGTTCTGTAGACGGATTGGTGTCATCATCTCCCTCTCTTCTCTTAATCATCCCTCTATCATTCCTCTTCTCATACCTCTCATCCTCTTCTCATCTCTCTTTTCTCATCCTCTTCTCATCTCTCTTTTCTCATCCTCTCATCTCTCTCTCTTCTCGTCCTCCTCTCATCTCTCTCTTCTCGTCCTCCTCTCATCTCTCTCTTCTCGTCCTCCTCTCATCTCTCTCTTCTCGTCCTCCTCTCATCTCTCTCTCTTCTCATCCTCCTCTCATCCTTCTCTTCTCGTCCTCCTCTCATCTCTCTTCTTGTCCTCTCATCTCTCTCTCTTCTCATCCTCCTCTCATCCTTCTCTTCTCGTCCTCCTCTCATCCTTCTCTTCTCGTCCTCCTCTCATCTCTCTCTCTTCTCATCCTCCTCTCATCCTTCTCTTCTCGTCCTCATCTCTCTCTTCTCGTCCTCCTCTCATCTCTCTCTTCTCGTACTCCTCTCATCTCTCTCTTCTCATCCTCCTCTCATCTCTCTCTCTTCTCATCCTCCTCTCATCCTTCTCTTCTCGTCCTCCTCTCATCTCTCTATTCTCGTCCTCCTCTCATCATCCTCTCATCCTTCTCTTCTCGTCCTCCTCTCATCTCTCTCTTCTCGTCCTCCTCTCATCTCTCTCTTCTCATCCTCCTCTCATCCTTCTCTTCTCGTAGTCCTCTCATCTCTCTCTTCTCGTCCTCATCTCTCTCTTCTCGTCCTCCTCTCATCCTCCTCTCATCTCTTTCTTCTCGTCCTCCTCTCATCTCTCTCTCTTCTCATCCTCCTCTCATCTCTCTCTTCTCATCCTCCTCTCATCTCTCTCTTCTCGTCCTCCTCTCATCTCTCTCTCTTCTCGTCCTCCTCTCATCTCTCTCTCTTCTCATCCTCCTCTCATCTCTCTCTTCTCATCCTCCTCTCATCCTTCTCTTCTCGTCCTCCTCTGTGTTGCAGGTCAAACTGTGTGAATATCCTGGTGACCACCACCCAGCTCATACCTGCCCTGGCTAAAGTCCTGCTGTACGGACTGGGGATAGTGTTTCCTATTGACAATATTTATAGTGCTACCAAAATAGGTAAATAAGTTATCCTCTCTGTTTTCAATGTCTACCTGTATGTTTGTCTCTCTATTGCCCTGTTTGTATTGACCTTTTGTCTATCTATCTATCTGTCTGTCTGTCTGTCTGTCTGTCCGGTCCGGTCCGGTAGTGTGTTACAGGACTCATCAGAATGCTCATCCTAATGAATATGTGTGTAAACATGGCGTGTGATTGGTCCGTGACGTTGAGGGGGGCGGGGGATTGGTCTGTCCTGTAGAGGTGGCCGGACGCTGGAGAGAGTTGATGTCTTTCTCTGAAGGAAGAAGTTTAATCAAACAGAATTATTTTCCTGTTGCAGGGCCTCTTTCTCTCTCTCTCTCTCTCTCTCTCTCTCTCTCTCTCTCTCTCTCTCTCTCTCTCTCTCTCTCTCTCTCTCTCTCTCTCTCTCTCTCAGGCATATGAACCCACTTCATCGCATTTGTCATTCCACATCCAACGCACTCCTTCCTCCCTCCTTTTCCTCCCCCCTTCCTCCATCCTTTTCCTCCATCCTTCCTCCCACATCTCTCCCTTCTTCCTCCCTCCTTCCTCCTTCCTTTTCCTCCCTCCTTTTCCTTCCTCCCTCCTTCCTCCCTCCTTTTCCTCCCTCCTTTTCCTTCCTCCCTCCTCCCTCCTTCCTCCCTCCTTTTCCTCCCTCCTTCCTCCCTCCTTTTCCTCCCACCTTCCTGCCTCCTTCAGTGTTTCAAATGCAAAATAAACATTAACTTTTACTTCATCCCTGCTCTCTTAGAAAAAAGAGTTCCAAAAGGGTTCTTCGGCTGTCTCCGTAGGATAACCCTTTTTGGTTCCACATAGAACCGTTTTGGGTTCAATGTAGAACCCTTTGTGGAAACGGTCCTACATGGAACCCAAAAGGGTTCTACCCGGAACCCAAAAGGGTTCTTCAAAGGGTTCTCCTATAGGGACAGCTGAAGAACCCTTTTAGGTTCTAGATTAAAAAAAGGAGCGAAGAGTGTGCACCATTTACAGACAGAGACTCAGTCAGCCATTTAGCCAGTCAGCCAACCAGTCAGTCAGCCTACCAGTCAGCCAATCAGCCAGTCAGCCAACCAGTCAGTCAGCCAAGCAGTCAGCCAAGCAGTCAATCAGCCAACCAGTCAACCAACCAGTCAGCCAACCAGTCAACCAACCAGTCAGCCAACCAGTCAATCAGTCAGCCAACCAACCAGTCAGCCAACCAGTCAGCCAATCATCCAACCAGTCAGTCAGCCAACCAGTCAGCCAACCAGTCAACCAACCAGTCAGCCAACCAGTCAACCAACCAGTCAGCCAACCAGTCAACCAACCAGTCAGCCAACCAGTCAATCAGCCAACCAGTCAGCCAACCAACCAGTCAACCAACCAGTCAGCCAACCAGTCAACCAACCAGTCCGCCAACCAGTCGGCCAGTCAGCCAACCAGTCAGTCAGCAAACCAGTCAGCCAATCAGTCAGCCAATCAGCCAGTCAGTCAGCCAACCAGTCAGTCAGCCAACCAGTCAACCAACCAGTCAGCCAACCAGTCAACCAACCAGTCAGTCAACCAGTCAATCAGCCAACCAGTCAACCAACCAGTCAGCCAGCCAGTCAACCAACCAGTCAGCCAACCAGTCAACCAACCAGTCAGCCAACCAGACAAACAACCAGTCAACCACCAGTCAGCCAATCAGTCAGCCAATCAGTCAGTCAGCCAACCAGTCAGCCAACCAGTCAGCCAGTTGGCCAGCCTGCAATCAGTCAGTCAGCCAACCAGTCAGCCAGTCAGCCAACCAGTCAGCCAACCAGTCAACCAACCAGTCAATCAGCCAACAAACCAGTCAGCCAACCAGTCAGCCAGTCGGTCAGTCAGTCAGCCAACCAACCAGCCAACCAGTCAGCCAGTCGGTCAGTCAGCCAACCAGTCAGCCAACCAACCAGTCAGCCAGTCGGTCAGTCAGCCAACCAGTCAGCCAGTCGGTCAGTCAGCCAACCAGTCAGCCAGTCAGTCAGCCAACCAGTCAGTCAGCCAGTCAGTCAGTCAGCTAACCAACCGGGCAGCCAGTCAGTCAGCCAGTCAGTCAGCCAGTCAGTCAGTCAGCTAACCAACCGGGCAGCCAGTCAGCCAACCAACCAGTCAGTCAGCCAGTCAGCCAACCAACCGGTCAGCCAGTCGGTCAGTCAGCCAGTCAGCCAACCAACCAACCAGTCAGTCAGTCAGTCAACCGGTCAGCCAGCCAGTTGTTGTGTCTGTAGAGTATGAAGAGATGAACATAACGTGAAGCTGGTTCCTTTACTCTGGACACACCCTGTAGCATGTGATGCTGATTTAGCTTGTTAGATGCCATTTGTCCAGTGTTTTGGGTGGGTGGGTGGGGGGGGAAACGAAACACTTTAATGCGTCTCACATTGTCTTTATCTGCAGAGTTGATCGTATCAAATCCCCTGGCTGGGACTCTACTGTTTACACTGAGTCATATTATGGTGAAGCATCATGTGTTTTAAAAGGGAGCCTCAAGGCAGTTACGCTCAAACACAGTGTTGTTTCTACATACTTCAGTACCCGTATACGATTCTCCATTGCTCTGTTTGGGTGTGTAGGGCCCTGTTCCCTAAATAGTACTCTACTTTTGACCATAGCCCCTATGGGGTAGTGCACAATATAGGGGATATAGTGCCATTTGGGAATTATCTGTGGTCTTCCTGTGGCTGTGTGTTGATATAAGGTCCCATGTGTTAAACCCAGGGATGGACCTTGAAGATCATGGGGCCCTGTCCAGCCCGGGCTGGTAGACCACGATTCAGGTCCAAAATCTGTGCCGTCCGATGTCTAAAAAAATGACACAATTGAACCGGTCTGGCGGGTTGGTTTGGCACGGTGTCTACTAGCGCAGTGTGGAAAAGTAACTAGCCGGGCTTCATTTATATCTGTTAGCCCAACCTGTCTGTCTGACTCACTGACTGTCTGTCTCTATAAGGAAGGAGAGCTGTTTTAAGAGGGTAATTCAGAGGTTCAACCTGTCTGTCTGTCTCTCTAACCTGTGTCTGTCTCTCTAACCTGTCTATCTGTCACTCTAACCTGTGTCTGTCTCTCTAACCTGTCTATCTGTCACTCTAACCTGTGTCTGTCTCTCTAACCTGTCTATCTGTCTCTAACCTGTGTGTCTGTCCGCAGGGAAGGAGAGCTGTTTTGAGAGAGTAATTCAGAGGTTCAACCTGTCTGTCTGTCTCTCTAACCTGTCTATCTGTCTCTAACCTGTGTGTCTGTCTGCAGGGAAGGAGAGCTGTTTTGAGAGAGTAATTCAGAGGTTCGGGAGGAAAGTTGTTTACGTTGTCGTGGGAGACGGAGTGGAAGAGGAGCAAGGCTCAAAAAAGGTAAGAGAGGGAGAGCGTAGAAATATAAAGTCTAGAATAGATACAGTATGCATCGGTATTAGGGTCAACCCCATTTTAAACTCATCAATTCATGAATTGAATTGAAATTCCATGCGTTTGAATCCTTCATTGAGTCTTAGGGAGGCCATGAATGTATTTAGAAAACACTTAAAGTACCCTGGACATACATCCCATTCTTTCTCACTGAAGGAGCAGGAACTTAACACCCCCTTTTACTTTACTTTCACCCATTTGTCATCTTACTTGGCTGTTGAACAACAGGAGAAATCAGCTCCACTCCTCCTCCATCCCTCATTCTCAGGTTCACAGAGAGAGAGAGAGAGAGCAGGGGAAGAGAGATATAGGGAGAGAGAGAAAGAGCAGGGGAAAAGAGATAGATGGAGAGAGAAAGTAGAGGGAGAGAAATAGAGAGCGTGTAAGGGTGAGAACAATATTCTTTACCCGTGGCCCTAAGCAGCGTAACGCTAGACAGATCCTTTCAGGTTTACAGGAGAGCGGAAATAGAACGTGCATTCACACGGCTTAAATCTTTGTTGATGAGATTAGGATATTTACTGCAATGACAAACCTGTTAGAGAGAACAAGAAAGGCTGCTGGGTAAAAAGCTTTTGATGCACTTCACAACGCAGCTAAATCACAATACTCAATCATGAGGCATCAAAGCCAAAGGAACTGAAAAATATTAAGAAATGCCTTTGATGGAAGGAAAGTAGTGTAGAAACCTACCAAAAAACAATTAGGCAACAACAAATTCAATCCCTTTTAGACAACTTCCTGGACAAAACGTTCCACTGTAATAGTGAAGGTGTAAATTTGGCAGTAGAAAACCTAAACAGTATATTTGACCTTTCAGCTTCCCTTTCAAATCTAAAAATGTCAAACAGAAAACATAAGAGAATTAACAACAATGATAAATGGTTTGATGAAGAATGCAAAAATCTAAGAAAGAAAGGGAGTAACCTGAGTCTACAGTATGCAGTATGCATTATCCTCTACATTATCATTAACAGCAGACTCGTACATTTCCTCAGTGAAAACAATGTGCTGAGCAAATGTCATATTGACTTTTTACCAAATTACCGTACGACAGACCACGTATTCACCCTGCACACCCTAATTGACAAACAAACAAACCAAAACATAGCAAAGTCTTCTCATGCTTTGTTGATTTAAATAAAAGCTTTTGTCTCAATTTGGCATAAGGATCTGCTATACAAATTGATGGAAAGTGGTGTTGGGGGAGAAACATATGACTATAAGCCATAAAGATGAAGAGAGTCGCACACTCCATATTTAAACTCCCAGTAATTTATTGGGTATCTCACCAACGCTTCGGCATCACTGTGCCTTCTTCAAATCCATGTACACAAACAACAAGAGTGCGGTTAAAAGTGGCAAAAAACACACACATTTCTTTCCACAGGGCCGTGGGGTGAGACAGGGATGCAGCTTAAGCCCCACCCTCTTCAGCATATATATCAACGAATTGGCAAGGGCACTAGAACAGTCTGCAGCACCCGGCCTCACCCTGCTAGAATCTGAAGTCAAATGTCTACTGTTTGCTGATGATCTGGTGCTTCTGTCACCAACCAAGGAGGGCCTAAAGCAGCACCTAGATCTTCTGCACAGATTCTGTCAGACCTCGGCCCTGACAGTAAATCTCAGTAAGACAAAAATAATGGTGTTCCAAAAAAGGTCCAGTTGCCAGGACCACAAATACAAATTCCTAGACACTGTTGCCCTAGAGCACACAGAAAACTATACATACCTCGGCCTAAACGTCAGCGCCACAGGTAACTTCCACAAAGCTGTTAACGATCTGAGAGACAAGGCAAGAATCAATCAATTAATCAAATGTATTTATATAGCCCTTCTAACATCAGCTGATGTCACAAAGTGCTGTACAGAAACCCAGCCTAAAACCCCAAACAGCAAGCAATGCAGGTGTAGAAGCACGGTGGCTAGGAAAAACTCCCTAGAAAGGCCAAAACCTAGGAAGAAACCTAGAGAGGAGCCAGGCTCTGAGGGGTGGCCAGTCCTCTTCTGGCTGTTCCGGGTGGAGATTATAACAGAACATGGCCAAGATGTTCAAATGTTCATAGATGACCAGCAGGGTGAAATAATAATAATGACAGTGGTTGTAGAGGGTGCAACAGGTCAGCACCTCAGGAGTAAATGTCAGTTGGCTTTTCATAGCCGATCATTTAGAGTATCTCTACCTCTCCTGCTGTCTCTAGAGAGTTGAAAACAGCAGGTCTGGGACAGGTAGCACGTCCGGTGAACAGGTCAGGGTTCCATAGCCGCAGGCAGAACAGTTGAAACTGGAGCAGCAGCACGGCCAGGTGTACTGGGGACAGCCAGGAGTATTCAGGCCAGGTAGTCCTGAGGCATGGTCCTAGGGCTTAGGTCCTCCGAGAGAAAGAGAGAGAGAGAGAGAAAGAGAGAGAGCGAATTAGAGATAGAATAATTAAATTCACACAGGACACCGGATAAGACAGGAGAAATATTCCAGATATAACAGACTGACACATAAACTACTGCAGCATAAAGAAGGGCCTTCTATGCCATCAAAGGAACATAAAATTCAACATACCAATTAGGATCTGACTAAAAATACTAGAATCATTTATAGAACCCATTGCTCTTTATGGTTGTGAGGTCTGGGGTACGCTCACCAACCAAGAATTCACAAAATGGGGTACTCTGCATGCAGAATTCTGTAAAAATGTCCTCTGTGTACAATGTAAAACAGAACATAATGCATGCAGAACAGATTTAGGCCGATACCCGCTAATTATCAAAATCAGAGAAAAGAGACGTTCAATTCTACAACCACCTGAAAGGAAGTGATTCCCAAACCTTCCATAACAAAGCTTTCACTTACAGAGAGATGAACCTAGACAAGAGTCCCCTAAGCAAGCTGGTCCTGGGGCTCTGTTCACAAACACAAACAGACCCCAGAGAGCCCCAGGACAGCAGCACAATTAGACCCAACCAAATCATGAGAAAACAAAAAGATAATGACTTTACACGTTGGAAAGAATTAACAAAAAAACTGCGCAAACTAGAATGCTATTTGGCCCTAAACAGAGAGTACACAGCGGCAGAATACCTGACCACTGTGACTGACCCAAAATTAAGGAAAGCTTTGACTATGTACAGACTCAGTAAGCATAGCCTTGCTATTGAGAAGGCCACCGTAGGCAGACCTGGCTCTCAAGAGAAGACAGGCTATATGCACACTGCCATCAAAATTTGGTGGAAACTGAGCTGTACTTCCTAACCTCCTGCCAAATGTATGACCATATTAGAGACATAGATTTCCCTCAGATTACACAGATCCACAAAGAATTTGAAAACAACCCCAATTTTGATAAAGTCCCATATCTATTAGGTGAAATACCACAGTGTTCCATCACAGCAGCAAGACTTGTGACCTGTTGCCACAAGAAAAGGGCAACCAGTGAAGAACAAACACCACTGTAAATACAACCAATTTTTATTACTATTTAATGTACCTTTTGTACTTTAACTATTTGCACATCATATGACATTTGAAATGTCTTGATTATTTTGGAACTTTTATGGGTGTAATATTTACTGTACATTTTTATTGTTTATTTCACTTTTGTTTATTATCTATTTCACTTGTTTTGGCAATGTTAACATATGTTTCCCATGCCATTAAAGCCCTTAAATTGAATTGAAAATTGAGAGAGAGAGAGAGAGAGCGAGAGACAGAGAGAGGAAGATACCATCTCCAGCCTTTAAACTTAAAAGCAAAGACAATTTACAAAACAAAAAGCAAAGAGCTTTTTAAGGGTCACTGGAATCCTTCTAAGTAGAACATACGCCTGGGAGAGAGAGAACTCTGGGAGAAAGCTTTGATAAGACAGAGGTAATGGACTACAGGGAGGGAGGGAGGGAGGGAGGAAGGGAGGGAGGTCAAAGACTACCTGACAAGACCCTTTCATTCTCTCCCACTCATGTTTCTCCCTATCTGCTACTTGCATGGGAACAATGTCTGATTGGCTGGTCTGTCTCTCTATAGCAGTCAAATTCAGCATTAGGTGTTTTTCATTAGTTCAAAGGACATTAACTGCCATTGAATTCCTGCTTTAGATTGATTGATTGATTGATTGATTGATTGTAGTTTTGTAAGTGTGTAGCAGAGTCATTAGTTATAGTACAATCATTAGATATAGTAATAGTAGTACCATCATTTAGTTATAGTACCATCATTAGTTATAGTACCATCATTAGTTATAGTACCATCATTAGTTATAGTAACATCATTAGTTATAGTACCATCATTAGTTATTGTACCATAATTAGTTATAGTACCATCATTAGTTATAGTACCATCATTAGTTATAGTAACATCATTAGTTATAGTACCATCATTAGTTATACTACCATCATTAGGTATAGTACCATCATTAGTTATAGTAACATCATTAGTTATAGTACCATCATTAGTTATAGTACCACCATTAGTTATAGTACCATCATTAGTTATAGTAACATCATTAGTTATAGTACCATCATTAGTTATAGTACCATCATTAGTTATAGTACCATCATTAGTTATAGTAACATCATTAGTTATAGTACCATCATTAGTTATAGTAACATCATTAGTTATAGTACCATCATTAGTTATTGTACCATAATTACTTATAGTACCATCATTAGTTATATTACCATAATTAGTTATAGTACCATCATTAGTTATAGTACCATCATTAGTTATAGTACCATCATTAGTTATAGTACCAGTAGTACCATCATTAGTTATTGTACCATAATTAGTTATAGTACCATCATTAGTTATAGTACCATCACTAGTTATAGTACCATCATTAGTTATAGTACCATCATTAGTTATAGTACCAGTAGTACCATCATTAGTTATAGTACCATCATTAGTTATAGTACCAGTAGTACCATCATTAGTTATAGTACCATCATTAGTTATAGTACAATCATTAGGTATAGTACCATCATTAGTTATAGTATCAGTAGTACCATCATTAGTTATAGTACCATCATTAGTTATAGTACCAGTAGTACCATCATTAGTTATAGTACCATCAATAGGTATAGTACCATCATTAGTTATAGTCCCAGTAGTACCATCTTTAGTTATAGTACAATCATTAGTTATAGTACCAGTAGTATCATCATTAGTTATAGTACCATCATTAGTTATAGTACACTCATTAGTTATAGTACCATCATTAGTTATAGTACCATCATTAGTTATAGTACCAGTAGTACCATCATTAGTTTTAGTACCATCATTAGTTATAGTACCATCATGAGTAATAGTACCATCATAAGTTATAGTACCAGTAGTACCAGCATTAGTTATAGTACCACCATTAGTTATAGTACCAGTAGTACCATCATTAGTTATAGTACCATTATTAGTTATAGTACCATTATTAGTTATAGTACCATCAATAGTTATTGTACCAGTAGTACCCTCATTAGTTATAGTACCATCATTAGTTGTAGTACCATCATTAGTTATAGTACCATCATTAGTTATAGTACCAGTAGTACCATCATTAGTTATAGTACCATCATTAGTTATAGTACCAGTAGTACCATCATTAGTTATTGTACCATCATTAGTTATTGTACCATTATTAGTTATAGTACCATCATTAGTTATTTTTCCATTAGTTTTAGTACCAGTAGTACCATCATTAGGTATAGTACCATCATTAGATATAGTATCATCATTAGATATAGTACCAGTAGTACCATCATTAGTTATAGTACCATCATTACTTATAGTGCCATAATAAGTTATAGCACCATCATTAGTTATAGTACCAGTAGTACCATCATTAGTTATAGTACCAGTATTCCCATCATTAGTTATTATACCACCAATAGTTATAGTACCATCATTAGTTATAGTACCATCATTAGTTATTGTACCATCATTAGTTATAGTACCAGTAGTACCCTCATTAGCTATAGTACCATCATTAGTTATAGTACCAGTAGTACCATCATTAGTTATAGTACCATCATTAGTTATATTACCAGTAGTACCAGCATTAGTTATTGTACCATCATTAGTTATAGTACCATCATTAGTTATAGTACCATCATTAGTTATATTACCATCATTAGTTATAGTACCATCATTAGTTATAGTAACATTATTAGTTATAGTACCAGTAGTACCATCATTTGTTATAATACCACCATTAGTTATAATACCAGTAGTACCATCATTAGTTATAGCACCATCATTAGTTGTAGTACCATCATTAGTTATAGTACCATCATTAGTTATAGTACCAGTAGTACCATCATTAGTTATTGTACCATCATTAGTTATAGTACCATCATTACTTATAGTGTCATAATAAGTTATAGCACCATCATTAGTTATAGTACCAGTAGTACCATCATTAGTTATAGTACCAGTATTCACATCATTAGTTATTATACCACCAATAGTTATAGTACCATCATTAGTTATAGTACCATCATTAGTTATAGTACCAGTAGTACCATCATTAGTTATAGTACCATCATTAGTTATAGTACCATCATTAGTTATAGTACACGTAGTACCATCATTAGTTATAGTACCATCATTAGGTATAGTACCAGTAGTACCATCATTAGTTATAGGACCATCATTAGTTATAGTACCATCTTTAGTTATAGTACCATCATTAGTTATAGTACAATCATTAGTTATAGTACCATCTTTAGTGATAGTACCAGTAGTACCATCATTAGTTATAGTACCATCATTAGTTAAAGTACAATCATTAGTTATAGTACAATCATTAGTTATAGTACAATCATTAGTTATAGTACCAGTAGTACCATCATTAGTTATAGTACCATCATTAGTTATAGTACAATCATTAGTTATAGTTCCATCATTAGTTATAGTACCATCATTAGTTATAGTACCAGAAGTACCATCATTAGTATTAGTACCATCATTAGTTATAGTACCATCATTAGCAATAGTACCATCATACGTTATAGTACCAGTAGTACCATCATTAGTTATTGTACCATCATTAGTTATAGTACCAGTAGTACCATCATTAGTTATAGTACCATCATTAGTTATATTACCATTATTAGTTATAGTACTATCACTAGTTATTGTACCAGTATTCCCATCATTTGTATTAGTACCATCATTAGTTATAGTACCAGTAGTACCATCATTAGTTATAGTACCATCATTAGTTATAGTAACATCATTAGTTGTAGGACCATCATTAGTTATAGTACCAGTAGTACCATCATTAGTTATAGTACCAGTAGTACTATCATTAGTTATTGTACCATCATTAGTTATAGTACCATTATGAGTTATAGTACCACCATTAGTTATTGTACCAGTAGTACCATCATTAGTTATTGTACCATCATTAGTTATAGTACCATCATTACTTATAGTGTCATAATAAGTTATAGCACCATCATTAGTTATAGTACCAGTAGTACCATCATTAGTTATAGTACCAGTATTCACATCATTAGTTATTATACCACCAATAGTTATAGTACCATCATTAGTTATAGTACCATCATTAGTTATAGTACCAGTAGTACCATCATTAGTTATAGTACCATCATTAGTTATAGTACCATCATTAGTTATAGTACACGTAGTACCATCATTAGTTATAGTACCATCATTAGGTATAGTACCAGTAGTACCATCATTAGTTATAGGACCATCATTAGTTATAGTACCATCTTTAGTTATAGTACCATCATTAGTTATAGTACAATCATTAGTTATAGTACCATCTTTAGTGATAGTACCAGTAGTACCATCATTAGTTATAGTACCATCATTAGTTAAAGTACAATCATTAGTTATAGTACAATCATTAGTTATAGTACAATCATTAGTTATAGTACCAGTAGTACCATCATTAGTTATAGTACCATCATTAGTTATAGTACCATCATTAGTTATAGTACAATCATTAGTTATAGTTCCATCATTAGTTATAGTACCATCATTAGTTATAGTACCAGAAGTACCATCATTATTATTAGTACCATCATTAGTTATAGTACCATCATTAGCAATAGTACCATCATACGTTATAGTACCAGTAGTACCATCATTAGTTACTGTACCATCATTAGTTATAGTACCAGTAGTACCATCATTAGTTATAGTACCATCATTAGTTATATTACCATTATTAGTTATAGTACTATCACTAGTTATTGTACCAGTATTCCCATCATTTGTATTAGTACCATCATTAGTTATAGTACCAGTAGTACCATCATTAGTTATAGTACCATCATTAGTTATAGTACCATCATTAGTTGTAGGACCATCATTAGTTATAGTACCAGTAGTACCATCATTAGTTATAGTACCAGTAGTACTATCATTAGTTATTGTACCATCATTAGTTATAGTACCATTATGAGTTATAGTACCACCATTAGTTATTGTACCAGTAGTACCATCATTAGTTATAGTACCATCATTAGTTATAGTACCAGTAGTACCATCATTAGTTATAGTACCAGTAGTACTATCATTAGTTATTGTACCATCATTAGTTATTGTACCATTATGAGTTATAGTACCACCATTAGTTATTGTACCAGTAGTACCATCATTAGTTATAGTACCATCATTAGTTATAGTACCAGTAGTACCATCATTAGTTATGGTACCATCATTAGTTATATTACCATTCGTTTTAGTACAAGTAGTACCATCATTAGGTATAGTACCATCATTCGATATAGTACCATCATTAGTGATAGTACCAGTAGTACCATCATTAGTTATAGTACCATCATTAGTTATAGTACCATCATTAGTTATAGTACCACCATTAGTTATAGTACCAGTAGTACCATCATTAGTTATAATACCATCATTAGTTATATTACCATCATTACTTATTGTACCATCATTAGTTATAGTACCAGTAGTACCAACATTCGTTATAGTACCATCATTAATTATAGTAGCATCATTAGTTATAGTACCATCATTAGGCATAGTACCATCATTAGTTATAGTACCATCATTAGGCATAGTACCATCATTCGTTATAATAATATCATTAGTTATTGGACCATCATTAGTTATAGTACCAGTAGTACCATCATTAGGTATAGTACCATCATTAGTTATTGTACCATCTTTAGTTATAGTACAATCATTAGTTATAGTACCAGTAGGATCATCATTAGTTATAGTACCATCATTAGTTATAGTACACTCATTAGTTATAGTACCATCATTATTTATAGTACCAGTAGTACCATCATTAGTTTTAGTACCATCATTAGTTATAGTACCATCATGAGTAATAGTACCATCATAAGTTATAGTACCAGTAGTACCAGCATTAGTTATAGTACCACCATTAGTTATAGTACCAGTAGTACCATCATTAGTTATTGTACCATCATTAGTTATAGTACCAGTAGTACCCTCATTAGCTATAGTACCATCATTAGTTATAGTACCAGTAGTACCATCATTAGTTATAGTACCATCATTAGTTATATTACCAGTAGTACCAGCATTAGTTATTGTACCATCATTAGTTATAGTACCATCATTAGTTATAGTACCATCATTAGTTATATTACCATCATTAGTTATAGTACCATCATTAGTTATAGTAACATTATTAGTTATAGTACCAGTAGTACCATCATTTGTTATAATACCACCATTAGTTATAATACCAGTAGTACCATCATTAGTTATAGCACCATCATTAGTTGTTGTACCATCATTAGTTATAGTACCATCATTAGTTATAGTACCAGTAGTACCATCATTAGTTATTGTACCATCATTAGTTATAGTACCATCATTACTTATAGTGTCATAATAAGTTATAGCACCATCATTAGTTATAGTACCAGTAGTACCATCATTAGTTATAGTACCAGTATTCACATCATTAGTTATTATACCACCAATAGTTATAGTACCATCATTAGTTATAGTACCATCATTAGTTATAGTACCAGTAGTACCATCATTAGTTATAGTACCATCATTAGTTATAGTACCATCATTAGTTATAGTACACGTAGTACCATCATTAGTTATAGTACCATCATTAGGTATAGTACCAGTAGTACCATCATTAGTTATAGGACCATCATTAGTTATAGTACCATCTTTAGTTATAGTACCATCATTAGTTATAGTACAATCATTAGTTATAGTACCATCTTTAGTGATAGTACCAGTAGTACCATCATTAGTTATAGTACCATCATTAGTTAAAGTACAATCATTAGTTATAGTACAATCATTAGTTATAGTACAATCATTAGTTATAGTACCAGTAGTACCATCATTAGTTATAGTACCATCATTAGTTATAGTACCATCATTAGTTATAGTACAATCATTAGTTATAGTTCCATCATTAGTTATAGTACCATCATTAGTTATAGTACCAGAAGTACCATCATTAGTATTAGTACCATCATTAGTTATAGTACCATCATTAGCAATAGTACCATCATACGTTATAGTACCAGTAGTACCATCATTAGTTATTGTACCATCATTAGTTATAGTACCAGTAGTACCATCATTAGTTATAGTACCATCATTAGTTATATTACCATTATTAGTTATAGTACTATCACTAGTTATTGTACCAGTATTCCCATCATTTGTATTAGTACCATCATTAGTTATAGTACCAGTAGTACCATCATTAGTTATAGTACCATCATTAGTTATAGTACCATCATTAGTTGTAGGACCATCATTAGTTATAGTACCAGTAGTACCATCATTAGTTATAGTACCAGTAGTACTATCATTAGTTATTGTACCATCATTAGTTATAGTACCATTATGAGTTATAGTACCACCATTAGTTATTGTACCAGTAGTACCATCATTAGTTATAGTACCATCATTAGTTATAGTACCAGTAGTACCATCATTAGTTATAGTACCAGTAGTACTATCATTAGTTATTGTACCATCATTAGTTATTGTACCATTATGAGTTATAGTACCACCATTAGTTATTGTACCAGTAGTACCATCATTAGTTATAGTACCATCATTAGTTATAGTACCAGTAGTACCATCATTAGTTATGGTACCATCATTAGTTATATTACCATTCGTTTTAGTACAAGTAGTACCATCATTAGGTATAGTACCATCATTCGATATAGTACCATCATTAGTGATAGTACCAGTAGTACCATCATTAGTTATAGTACCATCATTAGTTATAGTACCATCATTAGTTATAGTACCACCATTAGTTATAGTACCAGTAGTACCATCATTAGTTATAATACCATCATTAGTTATATTACCATCATTACTTATTGTACCATCATTAGTTATAGTACCAGTAGTACCAACATTCGTTATAGTACCATCATTAATTATAGTAGCATCATTAGGCATAGTACCATCATTAGTTATAGTACCATCATTAGGCATAGTACCATCATTCGTTATAATAATATCATTAGTTATTGGACCATCATTAGTTATAGTACCAGTAGTACCATCATTAGGTATAGTACCATCATTAGTTATTGTACCATCTTTAGTTATAGTACAATCATTAGTTATAGTACCAGTAGGATCATCATTAGTTATAGTACCATCATTAGTTATAGTACACTCATTAGTTATAGTACCATCATTATTTATAGTACCAGTAGTACCATCATTAGTTTTAGTACCATCATTAGTTATAGTACCATCATGAGTAATAGTACCATCATAAGTTATAGTACCAGTAGTACCAGCATTAGTTATAGTACCACCATTAGTTATAGTACCAGTAGTACCATCATTAGTTATAGTACCATTATTAGTTATAGTACCATTATTAGTTATAGTACCATCAATAGTTATTGTACCAGTAGTACCATCATTAGTTATAGTACCATCATTAGTTGTAGTACCATCATTAGTTATAGTACCATCATTAGTTATAGTACCAGTAGTACCATCATTAGTTATAGTACCATCATTAGTTATAGTACCAGTAGTACCATCATTAGTTATTGTACCATCATTAGTTATAGTACCATTATTAGTTATAGTACCATCATTAGTTATTTTTCCATTAGTTGTAGTACCAGTAGTACCATCATTAGGTATAGTACCATCATTAGATATAGTATTATCATTAGATATAGTACCAGTAGTACCATCATTTGTTATAGTACCATCATTACTTATAGTGCCATAATAAGTTATAGCACCATCATTAGTTATAGTACCAGTAGTACCATCATTAGTTATAGTACCAGTATTCCCATCATTGGTTATTATACCACCAATAGTTATAGTACCATTATTAGTTATAGTACCATCATTAGTTATTGTACCATCATTAGTTATAGTACCAGTAGTACCCTCATTAGTCATAGTACCATCATTAGTTATAGTACCATCATTAGTTATAGTACAGGTAGTACCATCATTAGTATTAGTACCATCATTAGTTATAGTACAGTCACTAGTTATAGTACCATCATTAGTTATAGTACCAGTAGTACCATCATTAGTATTAGTACCATCATTAGTTATAGTACCATCATTAGTTATAGTACCATCATTAGTTATAGTACCAGTAGTACCATCATTAGTATTAGTACCATCATTAGTTATAGTACCATCATTAGCAATAGTACCATCATACGTTATAGTACCAGTAGTACCATCATTTGTTATAGTACCATCATTAGTTATAGTACCAGTAGTACCATCATTAGTTATAGTACCATCATTAGTTATAGTACCATCATTAGTTGTAGTACCATCCTTAGTTATAGTACCATCATTAGTTATAGTACCAGTAGTACCATCATTAGTTATAGTACCAGTAGTACTATCATTAGTTATTGTACCATCATTAGTTATAGTACCATTATGAGGTATAGTACCACCATTAGTTATTGTACCAGTAGTAACATCATTAGTTATAGTACCATCATTAGGCATAGTACCATCATTAGTTATAGTACCATCATTAGGCATAGTACCATCATTCGTTATAATAATATCATTAGTTATTGGACCATCATTAGTTATAGTACCAGTAGTACCATCATTAGGTATAGTACCATCATTAGTTATTGTACCATCTTTAGTTATAGTACAATCATTAGTTATAGTACCAGTAGGATCATCATTAGTTATAGTACCATCATTAGTTATAGTACACTCATTAGTTATAGTACCATCATTATTTATAGTACCAGTAGTACCATCATTAGTTTTAGTACCATCATTAGTTATAGTACCATCATGAGTAATAGTACCATCATAAGTTATAGTACCAGTAGTACCAGCATTAGTTATAGTACCACCATTAGTTATAGTACCAGTAGTACCATCATTAGTTATAGTACCATTATTAGTTATAGTACCATTATTAGTTATAGTACCATCAATAGTTATTGTACCAGTAGTACCATCATTAGTTATAGTACCATCATTAGTTGTAGTACCATCATTAGTTATAGTACCATCATTAGTTATAGTACCAGTAGTACCATCATTAGTTATAGTACCATCATTAGTTATAGTACCAGTAGTACCATCATTAGTTATTGTACCATCATTAGTTATAGTACCATTATTAGTTATAGTACCATCATTAGTTATTTTTCCATTAGTTTTAGTACCAGTAGTACCATCATTAGGTATAGTACCATCATTATATATAGTATTATCATTAGATATAGTACCAGTAGTACCATCATTTGTTATAGTACCATCATTACTTATAGTGCCATAATAAGTTATAGCACCATCATTAGTTATAGTACCAGTAGTACCATCATTAGTTATAGTACCAGTATTCCCATCATTAGTTATTATACCACCAATAGTTATAGTACCATTATTAGTTATAGTACCATCATTAGTTATTGTACCATCATTAGTTATAGTACCAGTAGTACCCTCATTAGTTATAGTACCATCATTAGTTGTAGTACCATCATTAGTTATAGTACCATCATTAGTTATAGTACCAGTAGTACCATCATTAGTTATAGTACCATCATTAGTTATAGTACCAGTAGTACCATCATTAGTTATTGTACCATCATTAGTTATAGTACCATTATTAGTTATAGTACCATCATTAGTTATTTTTCCATTAGTTTTAGTACCAGTAGTACCATCATTAGGTATAGTACCATCATTAGATATAGTATTATCATTAGATATAGTACCAGTAGTACCATCATTTGTTATAGTACCATCATTACTTATAGTGCCATAATAAGTTATAGCACCATCATTAGTTATAGTACCAGTAGTACCATCATTAGTTATAGTACCAGTATTCCCATCATTAGTTATTATACCACCAATAGTTATAGTACCATTATTAGTTATAGTACCATCATTAGTTATTGTACCATCATTAGTTATAGTACCAGTAGTACCCTCATTAGTTATAGTACCATCATTAGTTATAGTACCATCATTAGTTATAGTACAGGTAGTACCATCATTAGTATTAGTACCATCATTAGTTATAGTACAGTCATTAGTTATAGTACCATCATTAGTTATAGTACCAGTAGTACCATCATTAGTATTAGTACCATCATTAGTTATAGTACCATCATTAGTTATAGTACCATCATTAGTTATAGTACCAGTAGTACCATCATTAGTATTAGTACCATCATTAGTTATAGTACCATCATTAGCAATAGTACCATCATACGTTATAGTACCAGTAGTACCATCATTAGTTATAGTACCATCATTAGTTATAGTACCATCATTAGTTGTAGTACCATCATTAGTTATAGTACCATCATTAGTTATAGTACCAGTAGTACCATCATTAGTTGTAGTACCAGTAGTACTATCATTAGTTATTGTACCATCATTAGTTATAGTACAATTATGAGGTATAGTACCACCATTAGTTATTGTACCAGTAGTACCATCATTAGTTATAGTACTATCATTAGTTATAGTACCAGTAGTACCATAATTAGTTATAGTACCATCATTAGTTATATTACCATTCGCTTTAGTACAAGTAGTACCATCATTAGGTATAGTACCATCATTCGATATAGTACCATCATTAGTGATAGTACCAGTAGTACCGTCATTAGTTATAGGACCATCATTAGTTATAGTACCATCATTAGTTATAGTACCAGTAGTACCATCATTAGTTATAATACCATCATTAGTTATATTACCATCATTACTTATTGTACCATCATTAGTTATAGTACCAGTAGTACCAACATTCGTTATAGTACCATCATTAATTATAGTACCATCATTAGTTATAGTACTATCATTAGGCATAGTACCATCTTTAGTTATAGTACCATCATTAGGCATAGTACCATCATTAGTTATAATAATATCATTAGTTATTGGACCATCATTAGTTATAGTACCAGTAGTACCATCATTAGTTATAGTACCATCATTAGTTATAGTACCAGTAGTACCATCATCAGTTATAGTACCATCATTAGTTATAGTACCATCTTTAGTTATAGTACAATCATTAGTTATAGTACCAGTAGTATCATCATTAGTTATAGTACCATCATTAGTTATAGTAGACTCATTAGTTATAGCACCATCATTATTTATAGTACCTGTAGTACCAACATTCGTTATAGTACCATCATTAATTATAGTACCATCATTAGTTATAGTACCATCATTAGGCATAGTACCATCATTAGTTATAGTACCATCATTAGGCATAGTACCATCATTAGTTATAATAATATCATTAGTTATTGGACCATCATTAATTATAGTACCAGTAGTACCATCATTAGTTATAGTACCATCATCAGTTATAGTACCATCATTAGTTATTGTACCCTCTTTAGTTATAGTACAACTATTAGTTATAGTACCAGTAGTATCATCATTAGTTATAGTACCATCATTAGTTCTAGTACACTCATTAGTTATAGTACCATCATTATTTATAGTACCAGTAGTACCATCATTAGTTTTAGTACCATCATTAGTTATAGTACCATCATGAGTAATAGTACCATCATAAGTTATAGTACCAGTAGTACCATCATTAGTTTTAGTACCATCATTAGTTGTAGTACCATCATTAGTTATAGTACCATCATTATTTATAGTACCAGTAGTACCATCATTAGTTTTAGTACCATCATTAGTTATAGTACCATCATGAGTAATAGTACCATCATAAGTTATAGTACCAGTAGTACCATCATTAGTTGTAGTACCATCATTTGTTATAGTACCAGTAGTACCATCATTAGTTATAGTACCATCATTAGTTATAGTACAAGTAGTACCATCATTAGTTATTATACCACCAATAGTTATAGTACCATCATTAGTTATAGTACCATCATTAGTAATAGTACCATCATTAGTTATAGTACCATTATTAGTTATAGTACCATTATTAGTTATAGTTCCATCACTAGTTATAGTACCAGTAGTACCATCATTCGTTATAGTACCGTCACTAGTTATTGTACCAGTAGTACCATCATTAGTTATAGTACCATCATTAGTTATAGTACCAGTAGTACCATCATTAGTTATAGTACCATCATTAGTTGTAGTACCATCATTAGTTATAGTACCATCATTAGTTATAGTACCAGTAGTACCATCATTAGTTATAATACCATCATTAGTTATATTACCATCATTACTTATATTACCATCATTAGTTATAGGACCAGTAGTACCAACATTCGTTATAGTACCATCATTAATTATAGTACCATCATTAGTTATAGTACCAGTAGTACCATCATTAGTTATAGTACCATCATTAGTTATAGTACCAGTAGTACCATCATTAGGTATAGTACCATCATTAGTTGAAGTACCATCATTAGTTATAGTACCATCATTAGTTATAGTACCAGTAGTACCATCATTAGTTATAGTACCATCATTAGTTATAGTACCAGTAGTACCATCATTAGGTATAGTACCATCATTAGTTGTAGTACCATCATTAGTTATAGTACCATCATTAGTTATAGTACCATTATTAGTTATAGTTCCATCACTAGTTATAGTACCAGTAGTACCATCATTAGTTATAGTACCATCATTAGTTATAGTACCAGTAGTACCATCATTAGTAATAGTACCATCATTAGTTATAGTACCATTATTAGTTATAGTACCATTATTAGTTATAGTTCCATCACTAGTTATAGTACCAGTAGTACCATCATTCGTTATAGTACCGTCACTAGTTATTGTACCAGTAGTACCATCATCAGTTATAGTACCATCATTAGTTATAGTACCATCTTTAGTTATAGTACAATCATTAGTTATAGTACCAGTAGTATCATCATTAGTTATAGTACCATCATTAGTTATAGTACAATCATTAGTTATAGTACCATCATTATTTATAGTACCATAATTAGTTATAGTACCAGTAGTACCATCATTAGTTTTAGTACCATCATTAGTTATAGGACCATCATTAGTTATAGTACCATCATTAGTTATAGTACCAGTAGTACCATCATTAGTTATAATACCATCATTAGTTATATTACCATCATTACTTATTGTACCATCATTAGTTATAGTACCAGTAGTACCAACATTCGTTATAGTACCATCATTAATTATAGTACCATCATTAGTTATAGTACTATCATTAGGCATAGTACCATCTTTAGTTATAGTACCATCATTAGGCATAGTACCATCATTAGTTATAATAATATCATTAGTTATTGGACCATCATTAGTTATAGTACCAGTAGTACCATCATTAGTTATAGTACCATCATTAGTTATAGTACCAGTAGTACCATCATCAGTTATAGTACCATCATTAGTTATAGTACCATCTTTAGTTATAGTACAATCATTAGTTATAGTACCAGTAGTATCATCATTAGTTATAGTACCATCATTAGTTATAGTAGACTCATTAGTTATAGCACCATCATTATTTATAGTACCTGTAGTACCAACATTCGTTATAGTACCATCATTAATTATAGTACCATCATTAGTTATAGTACCATCATTAGGCATAGTACCATCATTAGTTATAGTACCATCATTAGGCATAGTACCATCATTAGTTATAATAATATCATTAGTTATTGGACCATCATTAATTATAGTACCAGTAGTACCATCATTAGTTATAGTACCATCATCAGTTATAGTACCATCATTAGTTATTGTACCCTCTTTAGTTATAGTACAACTATTAGTTATAGTACCAGTAGTATCATCATTAGTTATAGTACCATCATTAGTTCTAGTACACTCATTAGTTATAGTACCATCATTATTTATAGTACCAGTAGTACCATCATTAGTTTTAGTACCATCATTAGTTATAGTACCATCATGAGTAATAGTACCATCATAAGTTATAGTACCAGTAGTACCATCATTAGTTTTAGTACCATCATTAGTTGTAGTACCATCATTAGTTATAGTACCATCATTATTTATAGTACCAGTAGTACCATCATTAGTTTTAGTACCATCATTAGTTATAGTACCATCATGAGTAATAGTACCATCATAAGTTATAGTACCAGTAGTACCATCATTAGTTGTAGTACCATCATTTGTTATAGTACCAGTAGTACCATCATTAGTTATAGTACCATCATTAGTTATAGTACAAGTAGTACCATCATTAGTTATTATACCACCAATAGTTATAGTACCATCATTAGTTATAGTACCATCATTAGTAATAGTACCATCATTAGTTATAGTACCATTATTAGTTATAGTACCATTATTAGTTATAGTTCCATCACTAGTTATAGTACCAGTAGTACCATCATTCGTTATAGTACCGTCACTAGTTATTGTACCAGTAGTACCATCATTAGTTATAGTACCATCATTAGTTATAGTACCAGTAGTACCATCATTAGTTATAGTACCATCATTAGTTGTAGTACCATCATTAGTTATAGTACCATCATTAGTTATAGTACCAGTAGTACCATCATTAGTTATAATACCATCATTAGTTATATTACCATCATTACTTATTGTACCATCATTAGTTATAGGACCAGTAGTACCAACATTCGTTATAGTACCATCATTAATTATAGTACCATCATTAGTTATAGTACCAGTAGTACCATCATTAGTTATAGTACCATCATTAGTTATAGTACCAGTAGTACCATCATTAGGTATAGTACCATCATTAGTTGAAGTACCATCATTAGTTATAGTACCATCATTAGTTATAGTACCAGTAGTACCATCATTAGTTATAGTACCATCATTAGTTATAGTACCAGTAGTACCATCATTAGGTATAGTACCATCATTAGTTGTAGTACCATCATTAGTTATAGTACCATCATTAGTTATAGTACCATTATTAGTTATAGTTCCATCACTAGTTATAGTACCAGTAGTACCATCATTAGTTATAGTACCATCATTAGTTATAGTACCAGTAGTACCATCATTAGTAATAGTACCATCATTAGTTATAGTACCATTATTAGTTATAGTACCATTATTAGTTATAGTTCCATCACTAGTTATAGTACCAGTAGTACCATCATTCGTTATAGTACCGTCACTAGTTATTGTACCAGTAGTACCATCATCAGTTATAGTACCATCATTAGTTATAGTACCATCTTTAGTTATAGTACAATCATTAGTTATAGTACCAGTAGTATCATCATTAGTTATAGTACCATCATTAGTTATAGTACAATCATTAGTTATAGTACCATCATTATTTATAGTACCATAATTAGTTATAGTACCAGTAGTACCATCATTAGTTTTAGTACCATCATTAGTTATAGTTCCATCATCAGTAATAGTACCATCATAAGTTATAGTACCAGTAGTACCAGCATTAGTTATAGTACCATCATTAGTTATAGTACCAGTAGTACCATCATTAGTTATAGTACCATCATTAGTTATAGTACCAGTAGTACCATCATTAGGTATAGTACCATCATTAGTTGTAGTACCAGTAGTACCATTATTAGTTATAGTACCATTATTAGTTATAGTACCATCACTAGTTATTGTACCAGTAGTACCATCATTAGTTATAGTACCATCATTAGATATAGTACCATCATTAGTTATAGTACCAGTAGTACCATCATTAGTTATTATACCACCAATAGTTATAGTACCATCATTAGTTATAGTACCATCATTAGTAATAGTACCATCATTAGTTATAGTACCATTATTAGTTATAGTACCATTATTAGTTATAGTTCCATCACTAGTTATAGTACCAGTAGTACCATCATTCGTTATAGTACCGTCACTAGTTATTGTACCAGTAGTACCATCATTAGTTATAGTACCATCATTAGTTATAGTACCAGTAGTACCATCATTAGTTATAGTACCATCATTAGTTGTAGTACCATCATTAGTTATAGTACCATCATTAGTTATAGTACCAGTAGTACCATCATTAGTTATAATACCATCATTAGTTATATTACCATCATTACTTATTGTACCATCATTAGTTATAGGACCAGTAGTACCAACATTCGTTATAGTACCATCATTAATTATAGTACCATCATTAGTTATAGTACCAGTAGTACCATCATTAGTTATAGTACCATCATTAGTTATAGTACCAGTAGTACCATCATTAGGTATAGTACCATCATTAGTTGAAGTACCATCATTAGTTATAGTACCATCATTAGTTATAGTACCAGTAGTACCATCATTAGTTATAGTACCATCATTAGTTATAGTACCAGTAGTACCATCATTAGGTATAGTACCATCATTAGTTGTAGTACCATCATTAGTTATAGTACCATCATTAGTTATAGTACCATTATTAGTTATAGTTCCATCACTAGTTATAGTACCAGTAGTACCATCATTAGTTATAGTACCATCATTAGTTATAGTACCAGTAGTACCATCATTAGTAATAGTACCATCATTAGTTATAGTACCATTATTAGTTATAGTACCATTATTAGTTATAGTTCCATCACTAGTTATAGTACCAGTAGTACCATCATTCGTTATAGTACCGTCACTAGTTATTGTACCAGTAGTACCATCATCAGTTATAGTACCATCATTAGTTATAGTACCATCTTTAGTTATAGTACAATCATTAGTTATAGTACCAGTAGTATCATCATTAGTTATAGTACCATCATTAGTTATAGTACAATCATTAGTTATAGTACCATCATTATTTATAGTACCATAATTAGTTATAGTACCAGTAGTACCATCATTAGTTTTAGTACCATCATTAGTTATAGTTCCATCATCAGTAATAGTACCATCATAAGTTATAGTACCAGTAGTACCAGCATTAGTTATAGTACCATCATTAGTTATAGTACCAGTAGTACCATCATTAGTTATAGTACCATCATTAGTTATAGTACCAGTAGTACCATCATTAGGTATAGTACCATCATTAGTTGTAGTACCAGTAGTACCATTATTAGTTATAGTACCATTATTAGTTATAGTACCATCACTAGTTATTGTACCAGTAGTACCATCATTAGTTATAGTACCATCATTAGATATAGTACCATCATTAGTTATAGTACCAGTAGTACCATCATTAGTTATAGTACCATCATTAGTTGTAGTACCATCATTAGCTATAGTACCAGCATTAGTTATAGTACCAGTAGTACCATCATTAGTTATAGTACCATCATTAGTTATAGTACCATCATTAGTTGTAGTACCATCATTAGTTATAGTACCATCATTAGTTATAGTACCAGTAGTACCATCATTAGTTATAGTACCATCATTAGTTATAGTACCAGTAGTACCATCATTAGTTATTGTACCATCATTAGTTATAGTACTATTATTAGTTATAGTACCATCATTAGTTATTGTACCAGTAGTACCATCATTAGTTATAGTACCATCATTAGTTATAGTACCAGTAGTACCATCATTAGTTATAGTACCATCATTAGTTATTTTTCCATTAGTTTTAGTACCAGTAGTACCATCATTAGGTATAGTACCATCATTAGATATAGTACCAGTAGTACCATCATTAGTTATAGTACCATCATTAGTTATAGTACCATCATTACTTATAGTGCCATAATAAGTTATAGCACCATCATTAGTTATAGTACCAGTAGTACCATCATTAGTTATAGTACCAGTATTCCCATCATTAGTTATTATACCACCAATAGTTATAGTACCATCATTAGTTATAGTACCATCATTAGTTATTGTACCATCATTAGTTATAGTACCAGTAGTACCATCATTAGTTATAGTACCATCATTCGTTATAGTACTATCATTAGTTATAGTACCAGTAGTACCATCATTAGTTTTAGTACCATCATTAGTTATAGTACCATCATGAGTAATAGTACCATCATAAGTTATAGTACCAGTAGTACCATCATTAGTTGTAGTACCATCATTAGTTATAGTACCAGTAGTACCATCATTAGTTATAGTACCATCATTAGTTATAGTACAAGTAGTACCATTTAGGTATAGTTCCATCAGTAGTTGTAGTACCATCATTAGTTATAGTTCCATCACTAGTTATAGTACCAGTAGTACCATCATTCGTTATAGTACCATCACTAGTTATTGTACCAGTAGTACCATCATTAGTTATAGTACCATCATTAGTTATAGTACCAGTAGTACCATCATTAGTTATAGTACCATCATTAGTTGTAGTACCATCATTAGTTATAGTACCATCATTAGTTATAGTACCAGTAGTACCATCATTAGTTATAGTACCATCATTAGTTATAGTACCAGTAGTACCATCATTAGTTATTGTACCATCATTAGTTATAGGACCATTATTAGTTATAGTACCATCATTAGTTATAGTACCAGTAGTACCATCATTAGTTATAGTACCATCATTAGTTATTTTTCCATTAGTTTTAGTACCAGTAGTACCATCATTAGGTATAGTATCATCATTCGATATAGTACCATCATTAGATATAGTACCAGTAGTACCATCATTAGTTATAGTACCATCATTACTTATAGTGCCATAATAAGTTATAGCACCATCATTAGTTATAGTACCATCATTAGTTATATTACCAGTAGTACCAGCATTAGTTATTGTACCATCATTAGGTATAGTACCATCATTAGTTATAGTACCATCATTAGTTATAGTACAATCATTAGTTATAGTACCATCATTAGTTATAGTACATTTATTAGTTTTAGTACCATCATTAGTTATAGTAACATCATTAGTTATAGTACCAGTAGTACCATCATTAGTTATTGTACCATCATTAGTTATAGTACCATCATTACTTATAGTGTCATAATAAGTTATAGCACCATCATTAGTTATAGTACCAGTAGTACCATCATTAGTTATAGTACCAGTATTCCCATCATTAGTTATTATACCACCAATAGTTATAGTACCATCATTAGTTATAGTACCATCATTAGTTATTGTACCATCATTAGTTATAGTACCAGTAGTACCATCATTAGTTATAGTACCATCATTAGTTATAGTACAAGTAGTACCATCATTAGTTATAGTACCATCATTAGTTATAGTACCAGTAGGACCATCATTAGTTATAGGACCATCATTAGTTATAGTACCATCTTTAGTTATAGTACCATCATTAGTTATAGTACAATCATTAGTTATAGTACCATCTTTAGGGATAGTACCAATAGTACCATCATTAGTTATAGTACCATCATTAGTTAAAGTACAATCATTAGTTATAGTACAATCATTAGTTATAGTACCAGTAGTACCATCATTAGTTATAGTACCATCATTAGTTATAGTACCATCATTAGTTATAGTAAAATCATTAGTTATAGTACCATCATTAGTTATAGTACCAACAATAGTTATAGTACCAGTAGTACCATCATTAGTATTAGTACCATCATTAGTTATAGTACCATCATTAGCAATAGTACCATCATACGTTATAGTACCAGTAGTACCATCATTAGTTATTGTACCATCATTAGTTATAGTACCAGTAGTACCATCATTAGTTATAGTACCATCATTAGTTATATTACCATTATTAGTTATAGTACTATCACTAGTTATTGTACCAGTAGTACCATAATTTGTTATAGTACCATCATTAGTTATAGTACCAGTAGTACCATCATTAGTTATAGTACCATCATTAGTTATAGTACCATCATTAGTTGTAGTACCATCATTAGTTATAGTACCAGTAGTACCATCATTAGTTATAGTACCAGTAGTACTATCATTAGTTATTGTACCATCATTAGTTATAGTACCATTATGAGTTATAGTACCACCATTAGTTATTGTACCAGTAGTACCATCATTAGTTATAGTACCATCATTAGTTATAGTACCATCATTAGTTATAGTACCAGTAGTACCATCATTAGTTATAATACCATCATTAGTTATATTACCATCATTACTTATTTTACCATCATTAGTTATAGTACCAGTAGTACCATCATTCGTTATAGTACCATCATTAATTATAGTACCATCATTAGTTATAGTACCATCATTAGGCATAGTACCATCATTAGTTATAGTACCATCATTAGGCATAGTACCATCATTAGTTATAATAATATCATTAGTTATTGGACCATCATTAGTTATAGTACCAGTAGTACCATCATTAGTTATAGTACCATCATCAGTTATAGTACCATCATTAGTTATAGTACCATCTTTAGTTATAGTACAATCATTAGTTATAGTACCAGTAGTATCATCATTAGTTATAGTACCATCATTAGTTATAGTACAATCATTAGTTATAGTACCATCATTATTTATAGTACCATAATTAGTTATAGTACCAGTAGTACCATCATTAGTTTTAGTACCATCATTAGTTATAATACCATCATTAGTTATATTACCATCATTACTTATTGTACCATCATTAGTTATAGGACCAGTAGTACCAACATTCGTTATAGTACCATCATTAATTATAGTACCATCATTAGTTATAGTACCAGTAGTACCATCATTAGTTATAGTACCATCATTAGTTATAGTACCAGTAGTACCATCATTAGGTATAGTACCATCATTAGTTGAAGTACCATCATTAGTTATAGTACCATCATTAGTTATAGTACCAGTAGTACCATCATTAGTTATAGTACCATCATTAGTTATAGTACCAGTAGTACCATCATTAGGTATAGTACCATCATTAGTTGTAGTACCATCATTAGTTATAGTACCATCATTAGTTATAGTACCATTATTAGTTATAGTTCCATCACTAGTTATAGTACCAGTAGTACCATCATTAGTTATAGTACCATCATTAGTTATAGTACCAGTAGTACCATCATTAGTAATAGTACCATCATTAGTTATAGTACCATTATTAGTTATAGTACCATTATTAGTTATAGTTCCATCACTAGTTATAGTACCAGTAGTACCATCATTCGTTATAGTACCGTCACTAGTTATTGTACCAGTAGTACCATCATCAGTTATAGTACCATCATTAGTTATAGTACCATCTTTAGTTATAGTACAATCATTAGTTATAGTACCAGTAGTATCATCATTAGTTATAGTACCATCATTAGTTATAGTACAATCATTAGTTATAGTACCATCATTATTTATAGTACCATAATTAGTTATAGTACCAGTAGTACCATCATTAGTTTTAGTACCATCATTAGTTATAGTTCCATCATCAGTAATAGTACCATCATAAGTTATAGTACCAGTAGTACCAGCATTAGTTATAGTACCATCATTAGTTATAGTACCAGTAGTACCATCATTAGTTATAGTACCATCATTAGTTATAGTACCAGTAGTACCATCATTAGGTATAGTACCATCATTAGTTGTAGTACCAGTAGTACCATTATTAGTTATAGTACCATTATTAGTTATAGTACCATCACTAGTTATTGTACCAGTAGTACCATCATTAGTTATAGTACCATCATTAGATATAGTACCATCATTAGTTATAGTACCAGTAGTACCATCATTAGTTATAGTACCATCATTAGTTGTAGTACCATCATTAGCTATAGTACCAGCATTAGTTATAGTACCAGTAGTACCATCATTAGTTATAGTACCATCATTAGTTATAGTACCATCATTAGTTTTAGTACCATCATTAGTTATAGTACCATCATTAGTTATAGTACCAGTAGTACCATCATTAGTTATAGTACCATCATTAGTTATAGTACCAGTAGTACCATCATTAGTTATTGTACCATCATTAGTTATAGTACCATTATTAGTTATAGTACCATCATTAGTTATTGTACCAGTAGTACCATCATTAGTTATAGTACCATCATTAGTTATAGTACCAGTAGTACCATCATTAGTTATAGTACCATCATTAGTTATTTTTCCATTAGTTTTAGTACCAGTAGTACCATCATTAGGTATAGTACCATCATTAGATATAGTACCAGTAGTACCATCATTAGTTATAGTACCATCATTAGTTATAGTACCATCATTACTTATAGTGCCATAATAAGTTATAGCACCATCATTAGTTATAGTACCAGTAGTACCATCATTAGTTATAGTACCAGTATTCCCATCATTAGTTATTATACCACCAATAGTTATAGTACCATCATTAGTTATAGTACCATCATTAGTTATTGTACCATCATTAGTTATAGTACCAGTAGTACCATCATTAGTTATAGTACCATCATTCGTTATAGTACTATCATTAGTTATAGTACCAGTAGTACCATCATTAGTTTTAGTACCATCATTAGTTATAGTACCATCATGAGTAATAGTACCATCATAAGTTATAGTACCAGTAGTACCATCATTAGTTGTAGTACCATCATTAGTTATAGTACCAGTAGTACCATCATTAGTTATAGTACCATCATTAGTTATAGTACAAGTAGTACCATTTAGGTATAGTTCCATCAGTAGTTGTAGTACCATCATTAGTTATAGTTCCATCACTAGTTATAGTACCAGTAGTACCATCATTCGTTATAGTACCATCACTAGTTATTGTACCAGTAGTACCATCATTAGTTATAGTACCATCATTAGTTATAGTACCAGTAGTACCATCATTAGTTATAGTACCATCATTAGTTGTAGTACCATCATTAGTTATAGTACCATCATTAGTTATAGTACCAGTAGTACCATCATTAGTTATAGTACCATCATTAGTTATAGTACCAGTAGTACCATCATTAGTTATTGTACCATCATTAGTTATAGGACCATTATTAGTTATAGTACCATCATTAGTTATAGTACCAGTAGTACCATCATTAGTTATAGTACCATCATTAGTTATTTTTCCATTAGTTTTAGTACCAGTAGTACCATCATTAGGTATAGTATCATCATTCGATATAGTACCATCATTAGATATAGTACCAGTAGTACCATCATTAGTTATAGTACCATCATTACTTATAGTGCCATAATAAGTTATAGCACCATCATTAGTTATAGTACCATCATTAGTTATATTACCAGTAGTACCAGCATTAGTTATTGTACCATCATTAGGTATAGTACCATCATTAGTTATAGTACCATCATTAGTTATAGTACAATCATTAGTTATAGTACCATCATTAGTTATAGTACATTTATTAGTTTTAGTACCATCATTAGTTATAGTAACATCATTAGTTATAGTACCAGTAGTACCATCATTAGTTATTGTACCATCATTAGTTATAGTACCATCATTACTTATAGTGTCATAATAAGTTATAGCACCATCATTAGTTATAGTACCAGTAGTACCATCATTAGTTATAGTACCAGTATTCCCATCATTAGTTATTATACCACCAATAGTTATAGTACCATCATTAGTTATAGTACCATCATTAGTTATTGTACCATCATTAGTTATAGTACCAGTAGTACCATCATTAGTTATAGTACCATCATTAGTTATAGTACAAGTAGTACCATCATTAGTTATAGTACCATCATTAGTTATAGTACCAGTAGGACCATCATTAGTTATAGGACCATCATTAGTTATAGTACCATCTTTAGTTATAGTACCATCATTAGTTATAGTACAATCATTAGTTATAGTACCATCTTTAGGGATAGTACCAATAGTACCATCATTAGTTATAGTACCATCATTAGTTAAAGTACAATCATTAGTTATAGTACAATCATTAGTTATAGTACCAGTAGTACCATCATTAGTTATAGTACCATCATTAGTTATAGTACCATCATTAGTTATAGTAAAATCATTAGTTATAGTACCATCATTAGTTATAGTACCAACAATAGTTATAGTACCAGTAGTACCATCATTAGTATTAGTACCATCATTAGTTATAGTACCATCATTAGCAATAGTACCATCATATGTTATAGTACCAGTAGTACCATCATTAGTTATTGTACCATCATTAGTTATAGTACCAGTAGTACCATCATTAGTTATAGTACCATCATTAGTTATATTACCATTATTAGTTATAGTACTATCACTAGTTATTGTACCAGTAGTACCATAATTTGTTATAGTACCATCATTAGTTATAGTACCAGTAGTACCATCATTAGTTATAGTACCATCATTAGTTATAGTACCATCATTAGTTGTAGTACCATCATTAGTTATAGTACCAGTAGTACCATCATTAGTTATAGTACCAGTAGTACTATCATTAGTTATTGTACCATCATTAGTTATAGTACCATTATGAGTTATAGTACCACCATTAGTTATTGTACCAGTAGTACCATCATTAGTTATAGTACCATCATTAGTTATAGTACCATCATTAGTTATAGTACCAGTAGTACCATCATTAGTTATAATACCATCATTAGTTATATTACCATCATTACTTATTTTACCATCATTAGTTATAGTACCAGTAGTACCATCATTCGTTATAGTACCATCATTAATTATAGTACCATCATTAGTTATAGTACCATCATTAGGCATAGTACCATCATTAGTTATAGTACCATCATTAGGCATAGTACCATCATTAGTTATAATAATATCATTAGTTATTGGACCATCATTAGTTATAGTACCAGTAGTACCATCATTAGTTATAGTACCATCATCAGTTATAGTACCATCATTAGTTATAGTACCATCTTTAGTTATAGTACAATCATTAGTTATAGTACCAGTAGTATCATCATTAGTTATAGTACCATCATTAGTTATAGTACAATCATTAGTTATAGTACCATCATTATTTATAGTACCATAATTAGTTATAGTACCAGTAGTACCATCATTAGTTTTAGTACCATCATTAGTTATAGTACAAGTAGTACCATCATTAGTTATAGTACCAGTAGTACCATCATTAGTTATAGGACCATCATTAGTTATAGTACCATCTTTAGTTATAGTACCATCATTAGTTATAGTACAATCATTAGTTATAGTACCATCTTTAGGGATAGTACCAGTAGTACCATCATTAGTTATAGTACCATCATTAGTTAAAGTACAATCATTAGTTATAGTACAATCATTAGTTATAGTACCAGTAGTACCATCATTAGTTATAGTACCATCATTAGTTATAGTACCATCATTAGTTATAGTACAATCATTAGTTATAGTACCATCATTAGTTATAGTACCAACAATAGTTATAGTACCAGTAGTACCATCATTAGTATTCGTACCATCATTAGTTATAGTACCATCATTAGCAATAGTACCATCATACGTTATAGTACCAGTAGTACCATCATTAGTTATTGTACCACCATTAGTTATAGTACCAGTAGTACCATCATTAGTTATAGTACCATCATTAGTTATATTACCATTATTAGTTATAGTACTATCACTAGTTATTGTACCAGTAGTACCATCATTTGTTATAGTACCATCATTAGTTATAGTACCAGTAGTACCATCATTAGTTATAGTACCATCATTAGTTATAGTACCATCATTAGTTGTAGTACCATCATTAGTTATAGTACCAGTAGTACCATCATTAGTTATAGTACTAGTAGTACTATCATTAGTTATTGTACCATCATTAGTTATAGTACCATTATGAGTTATAGTACCACCATTATTTATTGTACCAGTAGTACCATCATTAGTTATAGTACCATCATTAGTTATAGTACCATCATTAGTTATAGTACCAGTAGTACCATCATTAGTTATAATACCATCATTAGTTATATTACCATCATTACTTATTTTACCATAATTAGTTATAGTACCAGTAGTACCATCATTAATTATAGTACCATCATTAGTTATAGTACCATCATTAGGCATAGTACCATCATTAGTTATAGTACCATCATTAGGCATAGTACCATCATTAGTTATAATAATATCATTAGTTATTGGACCATCATTAGTTATAGTACCAGTAGTACCATCATTAGTTATAGTACCATCATCAGTTATAGTACCATCATTAGTTATAGTACCATCTTTAGTTATAGTACAATCATTAGTTATAGTACCAGTAGTATCATCATTAGTTATAGTACCATCATTAGTTATAGTACAATCATTAGTTATAGTACCATCATTATTTATAGTACCATAATTAGTTATAGTACCAGTAGTACCATCATTAGTTTTAGTACCATCATTAGTTATAGTTCCATCATGAGTAATAGTACCATCATAAGTTATAGTACCAGTAGTACCAGCATTAGTTATAGTACCATCATTAGTTATAGTACCAATAGTACCATCATTAGTTATAGTACCAGTAGTACCATCATTAGGTATAGTACCATCATTAGCTTTAGTACCAGTAGTACCATTATTAGTTATAGTACCATCACTAGTTATAGTACCATCACTAGTTATTGTACCAGTAGTACCATCATTAGTTATAGTACCATCACTAGTTATAGTACCATCACTAGTTATTGTACCAGTAGTACCATCATTAGTTATAGTACCATCATTAGTTATAGTACCATCATTAGTTATAGTACCAGTAGTACCATCATTAGTTATAGTACCATCATTAGTTGTAGTACCATCATTAGCTATAGTACCATCATTAGTTATAGTACCAGTAGTACCATCATTAGTTATAGTACCATCATTAGTTATAGTACCAGTCGTACCATCATTAGTTATAGTACCATCATTAGTTGTAGTACCATCATTAGTTATAGTACCATCATTAGTTATAGTACCAGTAGTACCATCATTAGTTATAGTACCATCATTAGTTATAGTACCAGTAGTACCATCATTAGGTATTGTACCATCATTATTTATAGTACCATTATTAGTTATAGTACCATCATTAGTTATTGTACCAGTAGTACCATCATTAGTTATAGTACCATCATTAGTTATAGTACCAGTAGTACCATCATTAGTTATAGTACCATCATTAGTTATTTTTCCATTAGTTTTAGTACCAGTAGTACCATCATTAGGTATAGTACCATCATTCGATATAGTACCATCATTAGATATAGTACCAGTAGTACCATCATTAGTTATAGTACCATCATTAGTTATAGTACCATCATTACTTATAGTGCCATAATAAGTTATAGCACCATCATTAGTTATAGTACCAGTAGTACCATCATTAGTTATTATACCACCAATAGTTATAGTACCATCATTAGTTATAGTACCATCATTAGTTATTGTACCATCATTAGTTATAGTACCAGTAGTACCATCATTAGTTATAGTACCATCATTAGTTATAGTACAAGTAGTGCCATCATTAGTTATAGTACCATCATTAGTTATAGTACCAGTAGTACCATCATTAGTTATAGGACCATCATTAGTTATAGTGCCAGCTTTAGTTATGGTACCATCATTAGTTAAAGTACAATCATTAGTTATAGTACCATCATTAGTTATAGTACCAGTAGTACCATCATTAGATATAGTACCATCTTTGTTGATAGTACCAGTAGTACCATCATTAGTTATAGTACCATCATTACTTATAGTACCATCATTAGTTATAATACCATCATTAGTTATTGTACCATCATTAGTTATAGCACCATCAATAGTTATAGTACTATCATTATTTATAGTACCAGTAGTACCATCGTTAGTTATAGTACCATCATTAGTTATTGTACCATCATTAGGTGTAGTACCATCATTAGTTATAGTACCATCATTAGTTATAGTACCAGTAGTACCATCATTAGTTATAGTACCAGTATTCCCATCATTAGTTATTATACCACCAATAGTTATAGTACCATCATTAGTTATAGTACCATCATTAGTTATTGTACCATCATTAGTTATAGTACCAGTAGTACCATCATTAGTTATAGTACCATCATTAGTTATAGTACAAGTAGTACCATCATTAGTTATAGTACCATCATTAGTTATAGTACCAGTAGTACCATCATTAGTTATAGGACCATCATTAGTTATAGTACCATCTTTAGTTATAGTACCATCATTAGTTATAGTACAATCATTAGTTATAGTACCATCTTTAGTGATAGTACCAGTAGTACCATCATTAGTTATAGTACCATCATTAGTTAAAGTACAATCATTAGTTATAGTACAATCATTAGTTATAGTACCAGTAGTACCATCATTAGTTATAGTACCATCATTAGTTATATTACCATTATTAGTTATAGTACTATCACTAGTTATTGTACCAGTAGTACCATCATTTGTTATAGTACCATCATTAGTTATAGTACCAGTAGTACCATCATTAGTTATAGTACCATCATTAGTTATTGTACCATCATTAGTTGTAGTACCATCATTAGTTATAGTACCAGTAGTACCATCATTAGTTATAGTACCAGTAGTACTATCATTAGTTATTGTACCATCATTAGTTATAGTACCATTATGAGTTATAGTACCACCATTAGTTATTGTACCAGTAGTACCATCATTAGTTATAGTACCATCATTAGTTATAGTACCATCATTAGTTATAGTACCAGTAGTACCATCATTAGTTATAATACCATCATTAGTTATATTACCATCATTACTTATTTTACCATCATTAGTTATAGTACCAGTAGTACCATCATTCGTTATAGTACCATCATTAATTATAGTACCATCATTAGTTATAGTACCATCATTAGGCATAGTACCATCATTAGTTATAGTACCATCATTAGGCATAGTACCATCATTAGTTATAATAATATCATTAGTTATTGGACCATCATTAGTTATAGTTCCAGTAGTACCATCATTAGTTATAGTACCATCATCAGTTATAGTACCATCATTAGTTATAGTACCATCTTTAGTTACAGTACAATCATTAGTTATAGTTCCAGTAGTACCATCATTACCTATAGTGCCATAATAAGTTATAGCACCATCATTAGTTATAGTACCATCATTAGTTATATTACCAGTAGTACCAGCATTAGTTATTGTACCATCATTAGTTATAGTACCATCATTAGTTATAGTACCATCATTAGTTATTTTTCCATTAGTTTTAGTACCAGTAGTACCATCATTAGGTATAGTACCATCATTAGATATAGTACCAGTAGTACCATCATTAGTTATAGTACCATCATTACTTATAGTGCCATAATAAGTTATAGCACCATCATTAGTTATAGTACCATCATTAGTTATATTACCAGTAGTACCAGCATTAGTTATTGTACCATCATTAGTTATAGTACCATCATTAGTTATAGTACCATCATTAGTTATAGTACAATCATTAGTTCTAGTACCATCATTAGTTATAGTACATTTATTAGTTTTAGTACCATCATTAGTTATAGTAACATTATTAGTTATAGTACCAGTAGTACCATCATTAGTTATAATACCACCATTAGTTATAATACCAGTAGTTTCATCATTAGTTATAGTACCAGTAGTACCATCATTAGTTATAATACCATCATTAGTTGTAGTACCATCATTAGTTATAGTACCATCATTAGTTATAGTAACAGTAGTACCATCATTAGTTATAGTACCATCATTAGTTATAGTACCAGTAGTACCATCATTAGTTATTGTACCATCATTAGTTATAGTACCATCATTACTTATAGTGTCATAATAAGTTATAGCACCATCATTAGTTATAGTACCAGTAGTACCATCATTAGTTATAGTACCAGTATTCCCATCATTAGTTATTATACCACCAATAGTTATAGTACCATCATTAGTTATAGTACCATCATTAGTTATTGTACCATCATTAGTTATAGTACCAGTAGTACCATCATTAGTTATAGTACCATCATTAGTTATAGTACAAGTAGTACCATCATTAGTTATAGTACCATCATTAGTTATAGTACCAGTAGTACCATCATTAGTTATAGGACCATCATTAGTTATAGTACCATCTTTAGTTATAGTACCATCATTAGTTATAGTACAATCATTAGTTATAGTACCATCTTTAGTGATAGTACCAGTAGTACCATCATTAGTTATAGTACCATCATTAGTTAAAGTACAACCATTAGTTATAGTACAATCATTAGTTATAGTACCAGTAGTACCATCATTAGTTATAGTACCATCATTAGTTATAGTACAATCATTAGTTATAGTACCATCATTAGTTATAGTACCATCAATAGTTATAGTACCAGTAGTACCATCATTAGTATTAGTACAATCATTAGTTATAGTACCATCATTAGCAATAGTACCATCATACGTTATAGTACCAGTAGTACCATCATTAGTTATTGTACCATCATTAGTTATAGTACCAGTAGTACCATCATTAGTTATAGTACCATCATTAGTTATAGTACTATCACTAGTTATTGTACCAGTAGTACCATCATTTGTTATAGTACCATCATTAGTTATAGTACCAGTAGTACCATCATTAGTTATAGTACCATCATGAGTTATTGTACCATCATTAGTTGTAGTACCATCATTAGTTATAGTACCAGTAGTACCATCATTAGTTATAGTACCAGTAGTACTATCATTAGTTATTGTACCATCATTAGTTATAGTACCATTATGAGTTATAGTACCACCATTAGTTATTGTACCAGTAGTACCATCATTAGTTATAGTACCATCATTAGTTATAGTACCATCATTAGTTATAGTACCAGTAGTACCATCATTAGTTATAATACCATCATTAGTTATATTACCATCATTACTTATTTTACCATCATTAGTTATAGTACCAGTAGTACCATCATTCGTTATAGTACCATCATTAATTATAGTACCATCATTAGTTATAGTACCATCATTAGGCATAGTACCATCATTAGTTATAGTACCATCATTAGGCATAGTACCATCATTAGTTATAATAATATCATTAGTTATTGGACCATCATTAGTTATAGTTCCAGTAGTACCATCATTAGTTATAGTACCATCATCAGTTATAGTACCATCATTAGTTATAGTACCATCTTTAGTTACAGTACAATCATTAGTTATAGTTCCAGTAGTACCATCATTACCTATAGTGCCATAATAAGTTATAGCACCATCATTAGTTATAGTACCATCATTAGTTATATTACCAGTAGTACCAGCATTAGTTATTGTACCATCATTAGTTATAGTACCATCATTAGTTATAGTACCATCATTAGTTATTTTTCCATTAGTTTTAGTACCAGTAGTACCATCATTAGGTATAGTACCATCATTAGATATAGTACCAGTAGTACCATCATTAGTTATAGTACCATCATTACTTATAGTGCCATAATAAGTTATAGCACCATCATTAGTTATAGTACCATCATTAGTTATATTACCAGTAGTACCAGCATTAGTTATTGTACCATCATTAGTTATAGTACCATCATTAGTTATAGTACCATCATTAGTTATAGTACAATCATTAGTTCTAGTACCATCATTAGTTATAGTACATTTATTAGTTTTAGTACCATCATTAGTTATAGTAACATTATTAGTTATAGTACCAGTAGTACCATCATTAGTTATAATACCACCATTAGTTATAATACCAGTAGTTTCATCATTAGTTATAGTACCAGTAGTACCATCATTAGTTATAATACCATCATTAGTTGTAGTACCATCATTAGTTATAGTACCATCATTAGTTATAGTAACAGTAGTACCATCATTAGTTATAGTACCATCATTAGTTATAGTACCAGTAGTACCATCATTAGTTATTGTACCATCATTAGTTATAGTACCATCATTACTTATAGTGTCATAATAAGTTATAGCACCATCATTAGTTATAGTACCAGTAGTACCATCATTAGTTATAGTACCAGTATTCCCATCATTAGTTATTATACCACCAATAGTTATAGTACCATCATTAGTTATAGTACCATCATTAGTTATTGTACCATCATTAGTTATAGTACCAGTAGTACCATCATTAGTTATAGTACCATCATTAGTTATAGTACAAGTAGTACCATCATTAGTTATAGTACCATCATTAGTTATAGTACCAGTAGTACCATCATTAGTTATAGGACCATCATTAGTTATAGTACCATCTTTAGTTATAGTACCATCATTAGTTATAGTACAATCATTAGTTATAGTACCATCTTTAGTGATAGTACCAGTAGTACCATCATTAGTTATAGTACCATCATTAGTTAAAGTACAACCATTAGTTATAGTACAATCATTAGTTATAGTACCAGTAGTACCATCATTAGTTATAGTACCATCATTAGTTATAGTACAATCATTAGTTATAGTACCATCATTAGTTATAGTACCATCAATAGTTATAGTACCAGTAGTACCATCATTAGTATTAGTACAATCATTAGTTATAGTACCATCATTAGCAATAGTACCATCATACGTTATAGTACCAGTAGTACCATCATTAGTTATTGTACCATCATTAGTTATAGTACCAGTAGTACCATCATTAGTTATAGTACCATCATTAGTTATAGTACTATCACTAGTTATTGTACCAGTAGTACCATCATTTGTTATAGTACCATCATTAGTTATAGTACCAGTAGTACCATCATTAGTTATAGTACCATCATGAGTTATTGTACCATCATTAGTTGTAGTACCATCATTAGTTATAGTACCAGTAGTACCATCATTAGTTATAGTACCAGTAGTACTATCATTAGTTATTGTACCATCATTAGTTATAGTACCATTATGAGTTATAGTACCACCATTAGTTATTGTACCAGTAGTACCATCATTAGTTATAGTACCATCATTAGTTATAGTACCATCATTAGTTATAGTACCAGTAGTACCATCATTAGTTATAATACCATCATTAGTTATATTACCATCATTACTTATTTTACCATCATTAGTTATAGTACCAGTAGTACCATCATTCGTTATAGTACCATCATTAATTATAGTACCATCATTAGTTATAGTACCATCATTAGGCATAGTACCATCATTAGTTATAGTACCATCATTAGTTATAATAATATCATTAGTTATTGGACCATCATTAGTTATAGTTCCAGTAGTACCATCATTAGTTATAGTACCATCATCAGTTATAGTACCATCATTAGTTATAGGACCATCATTAGTTATAGTACAATCATTAGTTATAGTACCAGTAGTATCATCATTAGTTATAGTACCATCTTTAGATATAGTACCATCATTAGATATAGTACCAGTAGTACCATCATTAGTTATAGTACCATCATTACTTATAGTGCCATAATAAGTTATAGCACCATCATTAGTTATAGTACCATCATTAGTTATATTACCAGTAGTACCAGCATTAGTTATTGTACCATCATTAGTTATAGTACCATCATTAGTTATAGTACCATCATTAGTTATTTTTCCATTAGTTTTAGTACCAGTAGTACCATCATTAGGTATAGTACCATCATTAGATATAGTACCATCATTAGATATAGTACCAGTAGTACCATCATTAGTTATAGTACCATCATTACTTATAGTGCCATAATAAGTTATAGCACCATCATTAGTTATAGTACCATCATTAGTTATATTACCAGTAGTACCAGCATTAGTTATTGTACCATCATTAGTTATAGTACCATCAATAGTTATAGTACTATCATTATTTATAGTACCAGTAGTACCATCGTTAGTTATAGTACCATCATTAGTTATTGTACCATCATTAGGTGTAGTACCATCATTAGTTATAGTACCATCATTAGTTATAGTACCAGTAGTACCATCATTAGTTATAGTACCAGTATTCCCATCATTAGTTATTATACCACCAATAGTTATAGTACCATCATTAGTTATAGTACCATCATTAGTTATTGTACCATCATTAGTTATAGTACCAGTAGTACCATCATTAGTTATAGTACCATCATTAGTTATAGTACAAGTAGTACCATCATTAGTTATAGTACCATCATTAGTTATAGTACCAGTAGTACCATCATTAGTTATAGGACCATCATTAGTTATAGTACCATCTTTAGTTATAGTACCATCATTAGTTATAGTACAATCATTAGTTATAGTACCATCTTTAGTGATAGTACCAGTAGTACCATCATTAGTTATAGTACCATCATTAGATAAAGTACAATCATTAGTTATAGTACAATCATTAGTTATAGTACCAGTAGTACCATCATTAGTTATAGTACCATCATTAGTTATAGTACAATCATTAGTTATAGTACCATCATTAGTTATAGTACCATCAATAGTTATAGTACCAGTAGTACCATCATTAGTATTAGTACAATCATTAGTTATAGTACCATCATTAGCAATAGTACCATCATACGTTATAGTACCAGTAGTACCATCATTAGTTATTGTACCATCATTAGTTATAGTACCAGTAGTACCATCATTAGTTATAGTACCATCATTAGTTATATTACCATTATTAGTTATAGTACTATCACTAGTTATTGTACCAGTAGTACCATCATTTGTTATAGTACCATCATTAGTTATAGTACCAGTAGTACCATCATTAGTTATAGTACCATCATTAGTTATTGTACCATCATTAGTTGTAGTACCATCATTAGTTATAGTACCAGTAGTACCATCATTAGTTATAGTACCAGTAGTACTATCATTAGTTATTGTACCATCATTAGTTATAGTACCATTATGAGTTATAGTACCACCATTAGTTATTGTACCAGTAGTACCATCATTAGTTATAGTACCATCATTAGTTATAGTACCATCATTAGTTATAGTACCAGTAGTACCATCATTAGTTATAATACCATCATTAGTTATATTACCATCATTACTTATTTTACCATCATTAGTTATAGTACCAGTAGTACCATCATTCGTTATAGTACCATCATTAATTATAGTACCATCATTAGTTATAGTACCATCATTAGGCATAGTACCATCATTAGTTATAGTACCATCATTAGGCATAGTACCATCATTAGTTATAATAATATCATTAGTTATTGGACCATCATTAGTTATAGTTCCAGTAGTACCATCATTAGTTATAGTACCATCATCAGTTATAGTACCATCATTAGTTATAGTACCATCTTTAGTTACAGTACAATCATTAGTTATAGTTCCAGTAGTACCATCATTACCTATAGTGCCATAATAAGTTATAGCACCATCATTAGTTATAGTACCATCATTAGTTATATTACCAGTAGTACCAGCATTAGTTATTGTACCATCATTAGTTATAGTACCATCATTAGTTATAGTACCATCATTAGTTATTTTTCCATTAGTTTTAGTACCAGTAGTACCATCATTAGGTATAGTACCATCATTAGATATAGTACCAGTAGTACCATCATTAGTTATAGTACCATCATTACTTATAGTGCCATAATAAGTTATAGCACCATCATTAGTTATAGTACCATCATTAGTTATATTACCAGTAGTACCAGCATTAGTTATTGTACCATCATTAGTTATAGTACCATCATTAGTTATAGTACCATCATTAGTTATAGTACAATCATTAGTTCTAGTACCATCATTAGTTATAGTACATTTATTAGTTTTAGTACCATCATTAGTTATAGTAACATTATTAGTTATAGTACCAGTAGTACCATCATTAGTTATAATACCACCATTAGTTATAATACCAGTAGTTTCATCATTAGTTATAGTACCAGTAGTACCATCATTAGTTATAATACCATCATTAGTTGTAGTACCATCATTAGTTATAGTACCATCATTAGTTATAGTAACAGTAGTACCATCATTAGTTATAGTACCATCATTAGTTATAGTACCAGTAGTACCATCATTAGTTATTGTACCATCATTAGTTATAGTACCATCATTACTTATAGTGTCATAATAAGTTATAGCACCATCATTAGTTATAGTACCAGTAGTACCATCATTAGTTATAGTACCAGTATTCCCATCATTAGTTATTATACCACCAATAGTTATAGTACCATCATTAGTTATAGTACCATCATTAGTTATTGTACCATCATTAGTTATAGTACCAGTAGTACCATCATTAGTTATAGTACCATCATTAGTTATAGTACAAGTAGTACCATCATTAGTTATAGTACCATCATTAGTTATAGTACCAGTAGTACCATCATTAGTTATAGGACCATCATTAGTTATAGTACCATATTTAGTTATAGTACCATCATTAGTTATAGTACAATCATTAGTTATAGTACCATCTTTAGTGATAGTACCAGTAGTACCATCATTAGTTATAGTACCATCATTAGTTAAAGTACAACCATTAGTTATAGTACAATCATTAGTTATAGTACCAGTAGTACCATCATTAGTTATAGTACCATCATTAGTTATAGTACAATCATTAGTTATAGTACCATCATTAGTTATAGTACCATCAATAGTTATAGTACCAGTAGTACCATCATTAGTATTAGTACAATCATTAGTTATAGTACCATCATTAGCAATAGTACCATCATACGTTATAGTACCAGTAGTACCATCATTAGTTATTGTACCATCATTAGTTATAGTACCAGTAGTACCATCATTAGTTATAGTACCATCATTAGTTATAGTACTATCACTAGTTATTGTACCAGTAGTACCATCATTTGTTATAGTACCATCATTAGTTATAGTACCAGTAGTACCATCATTAGTTATAGTACCATCATGAGTTATTGTACCATCATTAGTTGTAGTACCATCATTAGTTATAGTACCAGTAGTACCATCATTAGTTATAGTACCAGTAGTACTATCATTAGTTATTGTACCATCATTAGTTATAGTACCATTATGAGTTATAGTACCACCATTAGTTATTGTACCAGTAGTACCATCATTAGTTATAGTACCATCATTAGTTATAGTACCATCATTAGTTATAGTACCAGTAGTACCATCATTAGTTATAATACCATCATTAGTTATATTACCATCATTACTTATTTTACCATCATTAGTTATAGTACCAGTAGTACCATCATTCGTTATAGTACCATCATTAATTATAGTACCATCATTAGTTATAGTACCATCATTAGGCATAGTACCATCATTAGTTATAGTACCATCATTAGTTATAATAATATCATTAGTTATTGGACCATCATTAGTTATAGTTCCAGTAGTACCATCATTAGTTATAGTACCATCATCAGTTATAGTACCATCATTAGTTATAGGACCATCATTAGTTATAGTACAATCATTAGTTATAGTACCAGTAGTATCATCATTAGTTATAGTACCATCTTTAGATATAGTACCATCATTAGATATAGTACCAGTAGTACCATCATTAGTTATAGTACCATCATTACTTATAGTGCCATAATAAGTTATAGCACCATCATTAGTTATAGTGCCATCATTAGTTATATTACCAGTAGTACCAGCATTAGTTATTGTACCATCATTAGTTATAGTACCATCATTAGTTATAGTACCATCATTAGTTATTTTTCCATTAGTTTTAGTACCAGTAGTACCATCATTAGGTATAGTACCATCATTAGATATAGTACCATCATTAGATATAGTACCAGTAGTACCATCATTAGTTATAGTACCATCATTACTTATAGTGCCATAATAAGTTATAGCACCATCATTAGTTATAGTACCATCATTAGTTATATTACCAGTAGTACCAGCATTAGTTATTGTACCATCATTAGTTATAGTACCATCATTAGTTATAGTACCATCATTAGTTATAGTACAATCATTAGTTCTAGTACCATCATTAGTTATAGTACATTTATTAGTTTTAGTACCATCATTAGTTATAGTAACATTATTAGTTATAGTACCAGTAGTACCATCATTAGTTATAATACCACCATTAGTTATAATACCAGTAGTACCATCATTAGTTATAGTACCATCATTAGTTATTTTTCCATTAGTTTTAGTACCAGTAGTACCATCATTAGGTATAGTACCATCATTAGATATAGTACCAGTAGTACCATCATTAGTTATAGTACCATCATTACTTATAGTGCCATAATAAGTTATAGCACCATCATTAGTTATAGTACCATCATTAGTTATATTACCAGTAGTACCAGCATTAGTTATTGTACCATCATTAGTTATAGTACCATCATTAGTTATAGTACCATCATTAGTTATAGTACAATCATTAGTTCTAGTACCATCATTAGTTATAGTACATGTATTAGTTTTAGTACCATCATTAGTTATAGTAACATTATTAGTTATAGTACCAGTAGTACCATCATTAGTTATAATACCACCATTAGTTATAATACCAGTAGTTTCATCATTAGTTATAGTACCAGTAGTACCATCATTAGTTATAATACCATCATTAGTTGTAGTACCATCATTAGTTATAGTACCATCATTAGTTATAGTAACAGTAGTACCATCATTAGTTATAGTACCATCATTAGTTATAGTACCAGTAGTACCATCATTAGTTATTGTACCATCATTAGTTATAGTACCATCATTACTTATAGTGTCATAATAAGTTATAGCACCATCATTAGTTATAGTACCAGTAGTACCATCATTAGTTATAGTACCAGTATTCCCATCATTAGTTATTATACCACCAATAGTTATAGTACCATCATTAGTTATAGTACCATCATTAGTTATTGTACCATCATTAGTTATAGTACCAGTAGTACCATCATTAGTTATAGTACCATCATTAGTTATAGTACAAGTAGTACCATCATTAGTTATAGTACCATCATTAGTTATAGTACCAGTAGTACCATCATTAGTTATAGGACCATCATTAGTTATAGTACCATCTTTAGTTATAGTACCATCATTAGTTATAGTACAATCATTAGTTATAGTACCATCTTTAGTGATAGTACCAGTAGTACCATCATTAGTTATAGTACCATCATTAGTTAAAGTACAACCATTAGTTATAGTACAATCATTAGTTATAGTACCAGTAGTACCATCATTAGTTATAGTACCATCATTAGTTATAGTACAATCATTAGTTATAGTACCATCATTAGTTATAGTACCATCAATAGTTATAGTACCAGTAGTACCATCATTAGTATTAGTACAATCATTAGTTATAGTACCATCATTAGCAATAGTACCATCATACGTTATAGTACCAGTAGTACCATCATTAGTTATTGTACCATCATTAGTTATAGTACCAGTAGTACCATCATTAGTTATAGTACCATCATTAGTTATAGTACTATCACTAGTTATTGTACCAGTAGTACCATCATTTGTTATAGTACCATCATTAGTTATAGTACCAGTAGTACCATCATTAGTTATAGTACCATCATGAGTTATTGTACCATCATTAGTTGTAGTACCATCATTAGTTATAGTACCAGTAGTACCATCATTAGTTATAGTACCAGTAGTACTATCATTAGTTATTGTACCATCATTAGTTATAGTACCATTATGAGTTATAGTACCACCATTAGTTATTGTACCAGTAGTACCATCATTAGTTATAGTACCATCATTAGTTATTGTACCATCATTAGTTATAGTACCAGTAGTACCATCATTAGTTATAATACCATCATTAGTTATATTACCATCATTACTTATTTTACCATCATTAGTTATAGTACCAGTAGTACCATCATTCGTTATAGTACCATCATTAATTATAGTACCATCATTAGTTATAGTACCATCATTAGGCATAGTACCATCATTAGTTATAGTACCATCATTAGTTATAATAATATCATTAGTTATTGGACCATCATTAGTTATAGTTCCAGTAGTACCATCATTAGTTATAGTACCATCATCAGTTATAGTACCATCATTAGTTATAGGACCATCATTAGTTATAGTACAATCATTAGTTATAGTACCAGTAGTATCATCATTAGTTATAGTACCATCTTTAGATATAGTACCATCATTAGATATAGTACCAGTAGTACCATCATTAGTTATAGTACCATCATTACTTATAGTGCCATAATAAGTTATAGCACCATCATTAGTTATAGTGCCATCATTAGTTATATTACCAGTAGTACCAGCATTAGTTATTGTACCATCATTAGTTATAGTACCATCATTAGTTATAGTACCATCATTAGTTATTTTTCCATTAGTTTTAGTACCAGTAGTACCATCATTAGGTATAGTACCATCATTAGATATAGTACCATCATTAGATATAGTACCAGTAGTACCATCATTAGTTATAGTACCATCATTACTTATAGTGCCATAATAAGTTATAGCACCATCATTAGTTATAGTACCATCATTAGTTATATTACCAGTAGTACCAGCATTAGTTATTGTACCATCATTAGTTATAGTACCATCATTAGTTATAGTACCATCATTAGTTATAGTACAATCATTAGTTCTAGTACCATCATTAGTTATAGTACATTTATTAGTTTTAGTACCATCATTAGTTATAGTAACATTATTAGTTATAGTACCAGTAGTACCATCATTAGTTATAATACCACCATTAGTTATAATACCAGTAGTACCATCATTAGTTATAGTACCATCATTAGTTATTTTTCCATTAGTTTTAGTACCAGTAGTACCATCATTAGGTATAGTACCATCATTAGATATAGTACCAGTAGTACCATCATTAGTTATAGTACCATCATTACTTATAGTGCCATAATAAGTTATAGCACCATCATTAGTTATAGTACCATCATTAGTTATATTACCAGTAGTACCAGCATTAGTTATTGTACCATCATTAGTTATAGTACCATCATTAGTTATAGTACCATCATTAGTTATAGTACAATCATTAGTTCTAGTACCATCATTAGTTATAGTACATGTATTAGTTTTAGTACCATCATTAGTTATAGTAACATTATTAGTTATAGTACCAGTAGTACCATCATTAGTTATAATACCACCATTAGTTATAATACCAGTAGTTTCATCATTAGTTATAGTACCAGTAGTACCATCATTAGTTATAATACCATCATTAGTTGTAGTACCATCATTAGTTATAGTACCATCATTAGTTATAGTAACAGTAGTACCATCATTAGTTATAGTACCATCATTAGTTATAGTACCAGTAGTACCATCATTAGTTATTGTACCATCATTAGTTATAGTACCATCATTACTTATAGTGTCATAATAAGTTATAGCACCATCATTAGTTATAGTACCAGTAGTACCATCATTAGTTATAGTACCAGTATTCCCATCATTAGTTATTATACCACCAATAGTTATAGTACCATCATTAGTTATAGTACCATCATTAGTTATTGTACCATCATTAGTTATAGTACCAGTAGTACCATCATTAGTTATAGTACCATCATTAGTTATAGTACAAGTAGTACCATCATTAGTTATAGTACCATCATTAGTTATAGTACCAGTAGTACCATCATTAGTTATAGGACCATCATTAGTTATAGTACCATCTTTAGTTATAGTACCATCATTAGTTATAGTACAATCATTAGTTATAGTACCATCTTTAGTGATAGTACCAGTAGTACCATCATTAGTTATAGTACCATCATTAGTTAAAGTACAACCATTAGTTATAGTACAATCATTAGTTATAGTACCAGTAGTACCATCATTAGTTATAGTACCATCATTAGTTATAGTACAATCATTAGTTATAGTACCATCATTAGTTATAGTACCATCAATAGTTATAGTACCAGTAGTACCATCATTAGTATTAGTACAATCATTAGTTATAGTACCATCATTAGCAATAGTACCATCATACGTTATAGTACCAGTAGTACCATCATTAGTTATTGTACCATCATTAGTTATAGTACCAGTAGTACCATCATTAGTTATAGTACCATCATTAGTTATAGTACTATCACTAGTTATTGTACCAGTAGTACCATCATTTGTTATAGTACCATCATTAGTTATAGTACCAGTAGTACCATCATTAGTTATAGTACCATCATGAGTTATTGTACCATCATTAGTTGTAGTACCATCATTAGTTATAGTACCAGTAGTACCATCATTAGTTATAGTACCAGTAGTACTATCATTAGTTATTGTACCATCATTAGTTATAGTACCATTATGAGTTATAGTACCACCATTAGTTATTGTACCAGTAGTACCATCATTAGTTATAGTACCATCATTAGTTATTGTACCATCATTAGTTATAGTACCAGTAGTACCATCATTAGTTATAATACCATCATTAGTTATATTACCATCATTACTTATTTTACCATCATTAGTTATAGTACCAGTAGTACCATCATTCGTTATAGTACCATCATTAATTATAGTACCATCATTAGTTATAGTACCATCATTAGGCATAGTACCATCATTAGTTATAGTACCATCATTAGTTATAATAATATCATTAGTTATTGGACCATCATTAGTTATAGTTCCAGTAGTACCATCATTAGTTATAGTACCATCATCAGTTATAGTACCATCATTAGTTATAGGACCATCATTAGTTATAGTACAATCATTAGTTATAGTACCAGTAGTATCATCATTAGTTATAGTACCATCTTTAGATATAGTACCATCATTAGATATAGTACCAGTAGTACCATCATTAGTTATAGTACCATCATTACTTATAGTGCCATAATAAGTTATAGCACCATCATTAGTTATAGTACCATCATTAGTTATATTACCAGTAGTACCAGCATTAGTTATTGTACCATCATTAGTTATAGTACCATCATTAGTTATAGTACCATCATTAGTTATTTTTCCATTAGTTTTAGTACCAGTAGTACCATCATTAGGTATAGTACCATCATTAGATATAGTACCATCATTAGATATAGTACCAGTAGTACCATCATTAGTTATAGTACCATCATTACTTATAGTGCCATAATAAGTTATAGCACCATCATTAGTTATAGTACCATCATTAGTTATATTACCAGTAGTACCAGCATTAGTTATTGTACCATCATTAGTTATAGTACCATCATTAGTTATAGTACCATCATTAGTTATAGTACAATCATTAGTTCTAGTACCATCATTAGTTATAGTACATTTATTAGTTTTAGTACCATCATTAGTTATAGTAACATTATTAGTTATAGTACCAGTAGTACCATCATTAGTTATAATACCACCATTAGTTATAATACCAGTAGTACCATCATTAGTTATAGTACCAGTAGTACCATCATTAGTTATAATACCATCATTAGTTGTAGTACCATCATTAGTTATAGTACCATCATTAGTTATAGTACCAGTAGTACCATCATTAGTTATAGTTCCATCATTAGTTATAGTACCAGTAGTACCATCATTAGTTATTGTACCATCATTAGTTATAGTACCATCATTACTTATAGTGTCATAATAAGTTATAGCACCATCATTAGTTATAGTACCAGTAGTACCATCATTAGTTATAGTACCAGTATTCCCATCATTAGTTATTATACCACCAATAGTTATAGTACCATCATTAGTTATAGTACCATCATTAGTTATTGTACCATCATTAGTTATAGTACCAGTAGTACCATCATTAGTTATAGTACCATCATTAGTTATAGTACAAGTAGTGCCATCATTAGTTATAGTACCATCATTAGTTATAGTACCAGTAGTACCATCATTAGTTATAGGACCATCATTAGTTATAGTACCATCTTTAGTTATAGTACCATCATTAGTTATAGTACAATCATTAGTTATAGTACCATCTTTAGTGATAGTACCAGTAGTACCATCATTAGTTATAGTACCATCATTAGTTAAAGTACAATCATTAGTTATAGTACAATCATTAGTTATAGTACCAGTAGTACCATCATTAGTTATAGTACCATCATTAGTTATAGTACCATCATTAGTTATAGTACAATCATTAGTTATAGTACCATCATTAGTTATAGTACCATCAATAGTAATAGTACCAGTAGTACCATCATTAGTATTAGTACCATCATTAGTTATAGTACCATCATTAGCAATAGTACCATCATACGTTATAGTACCAGTAGTACCATCATTAGTTATTGTACCATCATTAGTTATAGTACCAGTAGTACCATCATTAGTTATAGTACCATCATTAGTTATATTACCATTATTAGTTATAGTACTATCACTAGTTATTGTACCAGTAGTACCATCATTTGTTATAGTACCATCATTAGTTATAGTACCAGTAGTACCATCATTAGTTATAGTACCATCATTAGTTATAGTACCATCATTAGTTATAGTACCAGTAGTACCATCATTAGTTATAGTACCAGTAGTACTATCATTAGTTATTGTACCATCATTAGTTATAGTACCATTATGAGTTATAGTACCACCATTAGTTATTGTACCAGTAGTACCATCATTAGTTATAGTACCATCATTCGTTATAGTACCATCATTAGTTATAGTACCAGTAGTACCATCATTAGTTATAATACCATCATTAGTTATATTACCATCATTACTTATTTTACCATCATTAGTTATAGTACCAGTAGTACCATCATTCGTTATAGTACCATCATTAATTATAGTACCATCATTAGTTATAGTACCATCATTAGGCATAGTACCATCATTAGTTATAGTACCATCATTAGGCATAGTACCATCATTAGTTATAATAATATCATTAGTTATTGGACCATCATTAGTTATAGTACCAGTAGTACCATCATTAGTTATAGTACCATCATCAGTTATAGTACCATCATTAGTTATAGTACCATCTTTAGTTATAGTACAATCATTAGTTATAGTACCAGTAGTATCATCATTAGTTATAGTACCATCATTAGTTACAGTACAATCATTAGTTATAGTACCATCATTATTTATAGTACCATAATTAGTTATAGTACCAGTAGTACCATCATTAGTTTTAGTACCATCATTAGTTATAGTTCCATCATGAGTAATAGTACCATCATAAGTTATAGTACCAGTAGTACCAGCATAAGTTATAGTACCATCATTAGTTATAGTACCAGTAGTACCATCATTAGTTGTAGTACCATCATTAGTTATAGTACCAGTAGTACCATCATTAGTTATAGTACCATCATTAGGTATAGTACCAGTAGTACCATCATTAGTTATTGTACCATCATTAGTTATAGTACCATTATTAGTTATTGTACCATCATTAGTTATAGTACCAGTAGTACCATCATTAGTTATTGTACCATCATTAGTTACAGTACCAGTAGTACCATCATTAGTTATAGTACCATCATTGGTTATAGTACAAGTAGTACCATCATTAGTTGTAGTACCATTATTAGTTATAGTACCATCATTAGTTATAGTACCATCACTAGTTATTGTACCAGTAATACCATCATTAGTTATAGTACCATCATTAGCTATAGTACCATCATTAGTTATAGTACCAGTAGTACCATCATTAGTTATAGTACCATCATTAGTTATAGTACCAGTAGTACCATCATTAGTTATTGTACCATCATTAGTTATAGTACCATTACTAGTTATAGTACCATCATTAGTTATTGTACCAGTAGTACCATCATTAGTTATAGTACCATCATTAGTTATAGTACCAGTAGTACCATCATTAGTTATAGTACCATCATTACTTATAGTGCCATAATAAGTTATAGCACCATCATTAGTTATAGTACCAGTATTCCCATCATTAGTTATAGTACCATCATTCGTTATAGTACCATCATTAGTTATAGTACCAGTAGTGCCATCATTAGGTACAGTGCCATCATTAGTTATTGTACCATCATTAGTTATAGTACCATCATTAGGTATAGTACCATCATTAGTTATTGTACCATCATTAGTTATAGTACCATCATTAGTTATTGTACCATCATTAGTTATAGTACCAGTAGTACCATCATTAGTTATTGTACCATCATTAGTTATAGTACCAGTAGTACCATCATTAGTTATAGTACCATCATTAGTTATAGTACAAGTAGTACCATCATTAGTTATAGTACCATCATTAGTTATAGTACCAGTAGTACCATCATTAGTTATAGGACCATCATTAGTTATAGTACCATCTTTAGTTATAGTACCATCATTAGTTATAGTACAATCATTAGTTATAGTACCATCTTTAGTGATAGTACCAGTAGTACCATCATTAGTTATAGTACCATCATTAGTTAAAGTACAATCATTAGTTATAGTACAATCATTAGTTATAGTACCAGTAGTACCATCATTAGTTATAGTACCATCATTAGTTATAGTACCATCATTAGTTATAGTACAATCATTAGTTATAGTACCATCATTAGTTATAGTACCATCAATAGTAATAGTACCAGTAGTACCATCATTAGTATTAGTACCATCATTAGTTATAGTACCAACATTAGCAATAGTACCATCATACGTTATAGTACCAGTAGTACCATCATTAGTTATTGTACCATCATTAGTTATAGTACCAGTAGTACCATCATTAGTTATAGTACCATCATTAGTTATATTACCATTATTAGTTATAGTACTATCACTAGTTATTGTACCAGTAGTACCATCATTTGTTATAGTACCATCATTAGTTATAGTACCAGTAGTACCATCATTAGTTATAGTACCATCATTAGTTATAGTACCAGTAGTACCATCATTAGTTATACTACCAGTAGTACTATCATTAGTTATTGTACCATCATTAGTTATAGTACCATTATGAGTTATAGTACCACCATTAGTTATTGTACCAGTAGTACCATCATTAGTTATAGTACCATCATTCGTTATAGTACCATCATTAGTTATAGTACCAGTAGTACCATCATTAGTTATAATACCATCATTAGTTATATTACCATCATTACTTATTTTACCATCATTAGTTATAGTACCAGTAGTACCATCATTCGTTATAGTACCATCATTAATTATAGTACCATCATTAGTTATAGTACCATCATTAGGCATAGTACCATCATTAGTTATAGTACCATCATTAGGCATAGTACCATCATTAGTTATAATAATATCATTAGTTATTGGACCATCATTAGTTATAGTACCAGTAGTACCATCATTAGTTATAGTACCATCATCAGTTATAGTATCATCATTAGTTATAGTACCATCTTTAGTTATAGTACAATCATTAGTTATAGTACCAGTAGTATCATCATTAGTTATAGTACCATCATTAGTTACAGTACAATCATTATAGTACCATCATTATTTATAGTACCATAATTAGTTATAGTACCAGTAGTACCATCATTAGTTTTAGTACCATCATTAGTTATAGTTCCATCATGAGTAATAGTACCATCATAAGTTATAGTACCAGTAGTACCAGCATAAGTTATAGTACCATCATTAGTTATAGTACCAGTAGTACCATCATTAGTTATAGTACCATGATTAGTTGTAGTACCATCATTAGTTATAGTACCAGTAGTACCATCATTAGTTATAGTACCATCATTAGGTATAGTACCAGTAGTACCATCATTAGTTATTGTACCATCATTAGTTATAGTACCATTATTAGTTATTATACCATCATTAGTTATAGTACCAATAGTACCATCATTAGTTATTGTACCATCATTAGTTACAGTACCAGTAGTACCATCATTAGTTATAGTACCATCATTAGTTATAGTACAAGTAGTACCATCATTAGTTGTAGTACCATTATTAGTTATAGTACCATCATTAGTTATAGTACCATCACTAGTTATTGTACCAGTAATACCATCATTAGTTATAGTACCATCATTAGCTATAGTACCATCATTAGTTATAGTACCAGTAGTACCATCATTAGTTATAGTACCATCATTAGTTATAGTACCAGTAGTACCATCATTAGTTATTGTACCATCATTAGTTATAGTACCATTATTAGTTATAGTACCATCATTAGTTATTGTACCAGTTTTACCATCATTAGTTATAGTACCATCATTAGTTATAGTACCAGTAGTACCATCATTAGTTATAGTACCATCATTAGTTATTTTTCCATTAGTTTTAGTACCAGTAGTACCATCATTAGGTATAGTACCATCATTAGATATAGTACCATCATTAGATATAGTACCATCATTAGATATAGTACCAGTAGTACCATCATTAGTTATAGTACCATCATTAGTTATAGTACCATCATTACTTATAGTGCCATAATAAGTTATAGCACCATCATTAGTTATAGTACCAGTAGTACCATCATTAGTTCTAGTACCAGTATTCCCATCATTAGTTATTATACCACCAATAGTTATAGTACCATCATTAGTTATAGTACCATCATTAGTTATTGTACCATCATTAGTTATAGTACCAGTAGTACCATCATTAGTTATAGTACCATCATTCGTTATAGTACCATCATTAGTTATAGTACCATCATTAGTTATAGTACCATCATTACTTATAGTGCCATAATAAGTTATAGCACCATCATTAGTTATAGTACCAGTAGTACCATCATTAGTTCTAGTACCAGTATTCCCATCATTAGTTATTATACCACCAATAGTTATAGTACCATCATTAGTTATAGTACCATCATTAGTTATTGTACCATCATTAGTTATAGTACCAGTAGTACCATCATTAGTTATAGTACCATCATTCGTTATAGTACCATCATTAGTTATAGTACCAGTAGTGCCATCATTAGGTACAGTGCCATCATTAGTTATTGTACCATCATTAGTTATAGTACCATCATTAGTTATTGTACCATCATTAGTTATAGTACCATCATTAGTTATAGTACCATCATTAGTTATAGTACCAGTAGTACCATCATTAGTTTTAGTACCATCATTAGTTATAGTACCATCATTAGTTATAGTACCAGTAGTACCATCATTAGTTATAGTACCATCATTAGTTATAGTACCATCATTAGTTATAGTACCAGTAGTACCATCATTAGTTATAGTACCATCATTAGTTATAGTACCAGTTGTAACATCATTAGGTATTGTACCATCATTAGTTATAGTACCATTATTAGTTATAGTACCAGCATTAGTTATTGTACCAGTAGTACCATCATTAGTTATAGTACCATCATTAGTTATAGTACCATCATTAGTTACAGTACCAGTAGTACCATCATTAGTTATAGTACCATCATTAGTTATATTACCATTCGTTTTAATACCAGTAGTACCATCATTAGTTACAGTACCAACATTAGTTATAGTACCATCATTAGTTATAGTACCAGTAGTACCATCATTAGTTATAGTACCATCATTAGTTATAGTACCATCATTAGGTATAGTACCATCATTAGGTATAGTGCCATCATTAGTTATTGTATGATCATTAGTTATAGTACATTCATTAGTTATAGCAACATCATTAGGTATAGTATCATCATTAGTTATAGTACCATCATTAGTTATAGTACCATCATTAGTTATAGTACCAGTATAACCATCATTAGTTATAGTAACATCATTAGTTATAGTACCATCATTAGTTATAGTACCAGTACTACCATCATTAGGTATAGTACCATCGTTAGTTATATTACCATCATTAGTTATAGTACCATCATTAGTTATAGTACCATCATTAGTTATAGTGCCGTCATTAGTTATAGTGCCATCATTAGGTATAGTACCAGTAGTACCATCATTAGTTGTAGTACCATCATTAGTTATAGTGCCGTCATTAGTTATAGTGCCATCATTAGGTATAGTACCAGTAGTACCATCATTAGTTATAGTACCATCATTAGTTATAGTACCATCATTAGTTATAGTGCCGTCATTAGTTATAGTGCCATCATTAGTTATAGTACCAGTAGTACCATCATTAGTTATAGTAACATCATTAGTCATAGTACCATCATTAGTTATAGTACCGTCATTAGTTATAGTACCATCATTAGTTATAGTACCAGTAGTACCATCATTAGTTATAGTACCAGTCGTACCATCATTAGGTATAATACCATTATTAATTATATTACCATTAGTTTTAGTACCAGTAGTACCATCATTAGTTATAGTACCATCATTAGTTATAGTACCATCATTAGTTATATTACCATTAGTTTTAGTACCAGTAGTACCATCATTAGTTATAGTACCATCATTAGGTATAGTACCATCATTAGTTATTGTACCATCATTAGTGATAGTACCATCATTAGTTATAGTACCATCATTAGTTATAGTACCAGTAGTGCCATCATTAGGTACAGTGCCATCATTAGTTATTGTACCATCATTAGTTATAGTACCATCATTAGGTATAGTACAATCATTAGTTATAGTACCATCATTAGTTATAGTACCATCATTAGTTATAGTACCAGTAGTACCATCATTAGTTACAGTACCATCATTAGTTATAGTACCATCATTAGGTATAGTACAATCATTAGTTATAGTACCATCATTAGTTATAGTACCATCATTAGTTATAGTACCAGTAGTACCATCATTCGTTTTTGTACCATCATTAGTTATAATACCATCATTAGTTATAGTTCCATCATTAGTTATAGTACCATCATTACTTATAGTACAATCATTAGTTATAGCACCATCATTAGTTATAGTACCAGTAGTACCATCATTAGTTATAGTACCAGTAGTGCCATCATTAGGTACAGTGCCATCATTAGTTATTATACCATCAATAGTTATAGTACCATCATTAGTTATAGTACCATCATTAGTTATAGTACCATAATTAGTTATTGTACCATCATTAGTTATTGTACCATCATTAGTTATAGTACAAGTAGTACCATCATTAGTTATAGTACCATCATTAGTTATAGTGCCATCATTAGTTAAAGTACCATCATTAGTTATAGTACCATCATTAGTTATTGTACCATCATTAGTTATAGTACCATCATTAGTTATTGTACCATCATTAGTTATAGTACCATCATTAGTTATAGTACCATCATAAGTTATAGTACCAGTATTACCATCCTTAGTTATAGTTCCATCATTAGTTATAGTACCAGTAATACCATAATTATTTATAGTACAGGTAGTACCATCATTAGGTATAGTATCATCATTAGTTATAGTACCATCATTAGTTATAGTACCATCATTAGTTATAGTACCATCATTAGTTATAGTGCCATCATTAGTATAATATCATCATTAGTTATAGTACCATCATTAGTTATAGTACCATCATTAGTTATAGTACCATCATTAGTAATAATACCAGTAGTACCATCATTAGTTATAGTACCAGTAGTACCATCATTAGTTATAGTACCAGTAGTACCATCATTAGTTATTGTACCATCATTAGTTATAGTACCATCATTAGTTATAGTACCATCATTAGTTATAGTACCAGAAGTACCATCATTAGGTATAGTACCATCATTAGTTATAGTACCAGTAGTACCATCATTAGTTATAGTACCATCATTAGTTATAATACCATCATTAGTTATAGTATCAGTAGTACCAACATTAGTAATAGTACCATCATTAGTACTGGTACCATCATTAGTAATACTACCATCATTAGTAATAGTACCATCATTAGTAATAGTACTAGTAGTACCATCATTAGTAATAGTACCATCATTAGTTATAGTACCAGTAGTACCATCATTAGTAATAGTACCATCATTAGGTATAGTACCATCATTAGTAATAGTACCATCATTAGGTATAGTACCATCATTAGTTATAGTACCAGTCGTACCATCATTAGGTATAATACCATTATTAATTATATTACCATTAGTTTTAGTACCAGTAGTACCATCATTAGTTATAGTACCATCATTAGTTATAGTACCATCATTAGTTATATTACCATTAGTTTTAGTACCAGTAGTACCATCATTAGTTATAGTACCATCATTAGGTATAGTACCATCATTAGTTATTGTACCATCATTAGTGATAGTACCATCATTAGTTATAGTACCATCATTAGTTATAGTACCAGTAGTGCCATCATTAGGTACAGTGCCATCATTAGTTATTGTACCATCATTAGTTATAGTACCATCATTAGGTATAGTACAATCATTAGTTATAGTACCATCATTAGTTATAGTACCATCATTAGTTATAGTACCAGTAGTACCATCATTAGTTACAGTACCATCATTAGTTATAGTACCATCATTAGGTATAGTACAATCATTAGTTATAGTACCATCATTAGTTATAGTACCATCATTAGTTATAGTACCAGTAGTACCATCATTCGTTTTTGTACCATCATTAGTTATAATACCATCATTAGTTATAGTTCCATCATTAGTTATAGTACCATCATTACTTATAGTACAATCATTAGTTATAGCACCATCATTAGTTATAGTACCAGTAGTACCATCATTAGTTATAGTACCAGTAGTGCCATCATTAGGTACAGTGCCATCATTAGTTATTATACCATCAATAGTTATAGTACCATCATTAGTTATAGTACCATCATTAGTTATAGTACCATAATTAGTTATTGTACCATCATTAGTTATTGTACCATCATTAGTTATAGTACAAGTAGTACCATCATTAGTTATAGTACCATCATTAGTTATAGTGCCATCATTAGTTAAAGTACCATCATTAGTTATAGTACCATCATTAGTTATTGTACCATCATTAGTTATAGTACCATCATTAGTTATTGTACCATCATTAGTTATAGTACCATCATTAGTTATAGTACCATCATAAGTTATAGTACCAGTATTACCATCCTTAGTTATAGTTCCATCATTAGTTATAGTACCAGTAATACCATAATTATTTATAGTACAGGTAGTACCATCATTAGGTATAGTATCATCATTAGTTATAGTACCATCATTAGTTATAGTACCATCATTAGTTATAGTACCATCATTAGTTATAGTGCCATCATTAGTATAATATCATCATTAGTTATAGTACCATCATTAGTTATAGTACCATCATTAGTTATAGTACCATCATTAGTAATAATACCAGTAGTACCATCATTAGTTATAGTACCAGTAGTACCATCATTAGTTATAGTACCAGTAGTACCATCATTAGTTATTGTACCATCATTAGTTATAGTACCATCATTAGTTATAGTACCATCATTAGTTATAGTACCAGAAGTACCATCATTAGGTATAGTACCATCATTAGTTATAGTACCAGTAGTACCATCATTAGTTATAGTACCATCATTAGTTATAATACCATCATTAGTTATAGTATCAGTAGTACCAACATTAGTAATAGTACCATCATTAGTACTGGTACCATCATTAGTAATACTACCATCATTAGTAATAGTACCATCATTAGTAATAGTACTAGTAGTACCATCATTAGTAATAGTACCATCATTAGTTATAGTACCAGTAGTACCATCATTAGTAATAGTACCATCATTAGGTATAGTACCATCATTAGTAATAGTACCATCATTAGGTATAGTACCATCATTAGTTATAGTACCAGTAGTACCATCATTAGTTATAGTACCAGTAGTACCATCATTAGTTATAGTACCAGTAGTACCAACATTAGTAATAGTACCATCACAGCTGTGTTATTGCCAGGAGAGAGAAGCTTGGGCTTTCATTCTTACACAGACTCACTTGTTTTTTTTGCTTTCTTTCATAGTCCAACTATTTGTTACATTCCTGTTCCTTTCCCCTCCCCTGCTTTTGTGTAACGTTCCGTGTCTCTAGCACCAAGAAAATGTATTCAAATTAGCTTCTTGTACCATTTATGTGATTGGATGTTCCTTAATAATAAAATATGAAAGTTTTTTCAATTTCCTGAATCAAATCAAATCAAATGTATTTATATAGCCCTTCTTACATCAGCTGATATCTCAAATTGCTGTACAGAAACCCAGCCTAAAACCCCAAACAGCAAGCAATGCAGGTGTAGAAGCACGGTAGCTAGAAAAAACTCCCTAGAAAGGCCAAAACCTAGGAAGAAACTTATAGAGGAACCAGGCTATGAGGGGTGGCCAGTCCTCTTCTGGCTGTGCCGGGTGGAGATCATAACAGAACATGGCCAAGATGTTCAAATGTTCATAAATGACCAGCATGGTCAAATAATAATAATCACAGTAGTTGTCGAGGGTGCAACAAGTCAGCACCTCAGGAGTAAATGTCAGTTGGCTTTTCATAGCCGATCATTAAGAGTATCTCTACTCTCTCTCTCTAGAGAGTTGAAAACAGCAGGTCTGGGACAGGTAGCACGTCCGGTGAACAGGTCAGGGTTCCATAGCCGCAGGCAGAACAGTTGAAACTGGAGCAGCAGCACGGCCAGGTGGACTGGGGACAGCAAGGAGTCATCATGCCAGGTAGTCCTGAGGCATGGTCCTAGGGCTTAGGTCCTCCGAGAGAGAGAAAGAAAGAAAGAAAGAAAGAAAGAAAGAAAGAAAGAAAGAAAGAAAGAAAGAAAGAAAGAAAGAAAGAAAGAAAGAAAGAGGGAAAGAGAGAATTAGAGAGAGCATACTTCAATTCACACAGGACACCGGATAAGACAGGAGAAATACTCCAGATATAACTGACTGACCCTAGCCCCCTGACACATAAACTATTGCAGCATAAATACTGGAGGCTGAGACAGGAGGGGTCAGGAGACACTGTGGCCCCATCCGATGATACCCCCAGACAGTGCCAAACAGGCAGGATATAACCCCACCCACTTTGCCAAAGCACAGCCCCCACACCACTAGAGGGATAACTTCAACCACCAACTTACCATCCTGAGACAAGGCCGAGTATAGCCCACAAAGATCTCCGCCACGGCACAACCCAAGGGGGGGCGCCAACCCAGACAGGAAGACCACGTCAGTGACTCAACCCACTCAAGTGACGCACCCCTCCTAGGGACGGCATGGAAGAGCACCAGTAAGGCAGTGACTCAGTCCCTGTAATAGGGTTAGAGGCAGAGAATCCCAGTGGAGAGAGGGAAACCGGCCAGGCAGAGACAGCAAGGGCGGTTCGTTGCTCCAGAGCCTTTCCGTTCACCTTCACACCCCTGGGCCAGACTACACTCAATCATAGGACCTACTGAAGAGATGAGCCTTCAGTAAAGACTTAAAGGTTGAGACCGAGTCTGCGTCTCTCACATGGTTAGGCAAACCATTCCATAAAAATTGAGCTCTACAGGAGAAAGCCCTGCCTCTAGCTGTTTGCTTAGAAATTCTAGGGACAATTAGGAGGCCTGCGTCTTGTGACCGTAGCGTACGTGTAGGTATGTACGGCAGGACCAAATCGGAAAGAAAGGTAGGAGCAAGCCCATGTAATGCTTTGTAGGTTAGCAGTAAAACCTTGAAATCAGCCCATGCCTTAACAGGAAGCCAGTGTAGGGAGGCTAGCACTGGAGTAGGAAACAGGAAGCCAGTGTAGGGAGGCTAGCACTGGAGTAATATGATGCAATTTTTGGGTTCTAGATTCTAGCAGCCGTATTTAGCACTTACTGAACAGTTAAAATGTTTGAGATACCTATTGTAACAGTCCTGTTTCCCCTCCGCAGCACAACATGCCCTTCTGGAGGATCTCCAGCCACTCTGACCTCATGGCCCTCCACCATGCTCTGGACCTAGAGTACTTGTAGCTACCGCCTGGCACTACACTGCCCAGCCCCGAACCTGGCCCCTACACCTACTGGTCCCTACCGGCCCCTACATCAACCTGCTGCCCCTACCGGCCCCTACATCAACCTACTGGCTCCTACCGACCTCTACGTCAACCTACTGGCCCCTACCGGCCCCTACATCAACCTACTGGCTCCTACTGACCCCTACGTCAACCTACTGGCCCCTACCGACCCCTACGTCAACCTACTGGCCCCTAACGGCCCCTACATCAACCTGCTGGCCCCTACCGGCCCTACATCAACCTGCTGGCCCCTACCGACCCCTACGTCAACCTACTGGCCCCTACCGGCCCCTACATCAACCTACTGGCCCCTACCGGCCCCTACATCAACCTACTGGCCTCTACCGGCCCTTCATCAACCTACTGGCCCCTACCGGCCCCTGCATCAACCTACTGGCCCCAACCGGCCCCTACATCAACCTACTGGCCCCTACCGGCCCCTACATCAACCTACTGGCCCCTAACGCCCCCTACATCAACTTGCTGGCCCCTACCGGCCCTACATCAATCGACTGGCCCCTACATCAAAACTGCTGGCCCCTACCGGCCCCTACATCAACCTACTGGCCTCTACCGGCCCTTCATCAACCTACTGGCCCCTACCGGCCCCTACATCAACCTACTGGCCCAAACCGGCCCCTACAGCAACCTACTGGTCCCTACCGGCCCCTACATCAATCTACTGGCCCCTACCGGCTCCTACATCAACCTACTGGTCCCTACCGGCCCCATACATCAACCTACTAGCCCCTACCGACCCCTACATCAACCTACTGGCCCCTACCGACACCTACATCAACCTACTGGCCCCTACATCAAAACTACTGGCCCCTACCGACCCCTACATCAACCTACTGGCCCCTACCGGCCCCTACACAGCTACCACCCACCTACTCTACACAGCTACCACCTACCCTACCCTACACAGCTACCACCTACCCTACCCTACACAGCTACCACCTACCCTACCCAGCTACCACCTACCCTACCCTACACAGCTACCAACTACCACATACCCTACCCTACACAGCTACCACCTCCACCTACCTACTCTAAACAGCTACCACCTACACTACCCTACACAGCTACCACCTACCACCTACCTACCTTACACAGCTACCACCTGGGCCCTACCGGCCTCCAAATGCCTCTATACCTACCTGGCCCAAGCCCTCCACATACCTTAACCACTCTACCAGGCCCTATACCTACTTCTCCACTTCACCCTGCAACCTTTCAGCTTTCACCAACGCCACTCCAGTCCCACACCTAGTGCTCTGACCCCCTCCAGCCCAGAATAAGCCCCCTGTGACGCCTGCCTGCCCTCCTGGCGTTTCCTCCTCTTTCTCCCTCCTGACGTGTCCTCCTCTTCCTCCTGGCTTATTCTCCTCTTCCTCCCTCCTGGCGTGTCCTCCCTAACCTACCACTAGAGAGAAAGGAAATACGTTTTTTTTTTAAAGAGAAACTGGGCGGTGACACCGTGTGACACCGTGTTGACCCCGTGTGACACCGGGTTGACTCCGTGTGACACCGTGTTGACACCGTGTTGACACCGTGTGACACCGTGTTGACTCCGTGTTGACACCGTGTTGACTCCGTGTTGACACCGTGTTGACACCGTGTGACACCGTGTTGACTCCGTGTGACACCGTGTTGACTCCGTGTTGACACCGTGTTGACACCGTGTTGACACCGTGTTGACACCGTGTGACACCGTGTTGACTCCGTGTGACACCGTGTTGACTCCGTGTTGACTCCGTGTTGACATACGGCCACAATTCGTCTTAATCCATAACTTAATTTTTTTTCGTTCTGATGTAGAGGAGTGGAGAAGAGTTTGAATAATTTACGGCATTGCAGCTGCTTGCTGTGGTTACTGTGAATTGGCTGCGGCTTTCTGAAGCCCTCAAAGTGTTTTATGGCCCCGTCTATCTGTCTATCTGTGCCGCCCTCCCTCCTGGCCGGGAGTCTGACGCTAACGACTAACGCTGAAGCCTGGAGTTGCCTGGACTGACCTGGTCACAGAGCTCAGCTACACTACAAATCGCACCAAACCCCCCGACTGAGGGCGACAACAAACTTTCTCGTCCATCGAACTCTCTCGTTCTTTTCAGATTCTCTCTCTTTTTCTGTATCACGCTTTCATTCTCTCTCTCTCTCTCTCCGTGGTATATAGAGACAGAGGGGCCCATGTTGTTCTAACTTGTTTAGCTTGGCCTCAGCCGGGAGTCCTGTCTGGCTTGGCCTCATTCTGGGAGTCCTGTCTGGCTTGGCCTCAGCCGGGAGTCCTGTCTGGCTTGGCCTCATTCTGGGAGTCCTGTCTGGCTTGGCCTCATTCTGGGAGTCCTGTCTGGCTTGGCCTCAGCCGGGAGTCCTGTCTGGCTTGGCCTCAGCCTGGGAGTCCTGTCTGGCTTGGCCTCATTCTGGGAGTCCTGTCTGGCTTGGCCTCAGCCGGGAGTCCTGTCTGGCTTGGCCTCATTCTGGGAGTCCTGTCTGGCTTGGCCTCATTCTGGGAGTCCTGTCTGGCTTGGCCTCAGCCGGGAGTCCTGTCTGGCTTGGCCTCAGCCTGGGAGTCCTGTCTGGCTTGGCCTCAGCCGGGAGTCCTGTCTGGCTTGGCCTCATTCTGGGAGTCCTGTCTTGTTTGGCCTCAGACTGGGAGTCCTGTCTGGCTTCGCCTCAGACTGGGAGTCCTGTCTGGCTTCGCCTCAGACTGGGAGTCCTGTCTGGCTTGGCCTCAGCCTGGGAGTCCTGTCCTTCTTATTATTTATGAACTGAGACTTTGTGAGTGGCACTGTCACAAAAGGAAGGTACCTCCATGAAACGACGTGCCTTTTTCACCTTACAAAGTACTTTGATTACTACCAACCCGTCCACACTATATCACACCAAGACGAACGAGGAGCAAGACCATCCACACGATATCACACCAAGACGAACGAGGAGCAAGACCATCCACACTATATCACACCAAGACGAACGAGGAGCAAGACCATCCACACTATATCACACCAAGACGAACAAGGAGCAAGACCATCCACACGATATCACACCAAGACGAACGAGGAGCAAGACCATCCACACGATATCACACCAAGACGAACGAGGAGCAAGACCATCCACACTATATCACACCAAGACGAACGAGGAGCAAGACCATCCACACGATATCACACCAAGACGAACGAGGAGCAAGACCATCCACACTATATCACACCAAGACGAACGAGGAGCAAGACCATCCACACTATATCACACCAAGACGAACGAGGAGCAAGACCATCCACACTATATCACACCAAGACGAACGAGGAGCAAGACCATCCACACTATATCACACCAAGACGAACGAGGAGCAAGACCATCCACACTATATCACACCAAGACGAACGAGGAGCAAGACCATCCACACTATATCACACCAAGACGAACGAGGAGCAAGACCATCCACACTATATCACACCAAGATGAACGAGGAGGAAGACCATCCACACTATATCACACCAAGACGAACGAGGAGGAAGACCATCCACACTATATCACACCAAGACGAACGAGGAGCAAGACCATCCACACTATATCACACCAAGACGAACGAGGAGCAAGACCATCCACACTATATCACACCAAGACGAACGAGGAGGAAGACCATCCACACTATATCACACCAAGACGAACGAGGAGGAAGACCATCCACACTATATCACACCAAGACGAACGAGGAGGAAGACCATCCACACTATATCACACCAAGACGAACGAGGAGGAAGACCATCCACACTATATCACACCAAGACGAACGAGGAGGAAGACCATCCTCACTATATCACACCAAGACGAACGAGGAGGAAGACCATCCACACTATATCACACCAAGACGAACGAGGAGGAAGACCATCCACACTATATCACACCAAGACGAACGAGGAGGAAGACCATCCTCACTATATCACACCAAGACGAACGAGGAGGAAGACCATCCACACTATATCACACCAAGACGAACGAGGAGGAAGACCATCCACACTATATCACACCAAGACGAACGAGGAGGAAGACCATCCACACTATATCACACCAAGACGAACGAGGAGGAAGACCATCCTCACTATATCACACCAAGACGAACGAGGAGGAAGACCATCCACACTATATCACACCAAGACGAACGAGGAGGAAGACCATCCTCACTATATCACACCAAGACGAACGAGGAGGAAGACCATCCACACTATATCACACCAAGACGAACGAGGAGGAAGACCATCCACACTATATCACACCAAGACGAACGAGGAGCAAGACCATCCACACTATATCACACCAAGACGAACGAGGAGGAAGACCATCCTCACTATATCACACCAAGACGAACGAGGAGGAAGACCATCCACACTATATCACACCAAGACGAACGAGGAGCAAGACCATCCACACTATTTCACACCAAGACGAACGAGGAGCAAGACCATCCACACTATATCACACCAAGACGAACGAGGAGGAAGACCATCCACACGATATCACACCAAGACGAACGAGGAGGAAGACCATCCACGCTATATCACACCAAGACGAACGAGGAGCAAGACCATCCACACTATATCACACCAAGACGAACGAGGAGGAAGACCATCCACACTATATCACACCAAGACGAACGAGGAGCAAGACCATCCACACGATATCACACCAAGACGAACGAGGAGGAAGACCATCCACACTATATCACACCAAGACGAACGAGGAGGAAGACCATCCACACGATATCACACCAAGACGAACGAGGAGCAAGACCATCCACACTATATCACACCAAGACGAACGAGGAGGAAGACCATCCACACTATATCACACCAAGACGAACGAGGAGGAAGACAGACGATAATGGTTATGGAAGAACTAAAATAAAAATAAAAATAAAAAAAGGGATTTTCTAATCATTTAAAAAATAATTAAGAAACTTTATGTACAATGATTCCCGAGACAATCGTGTACAGAGGAAGTATTTTCAATGTGTGCAAAACTGCAATCACTGGACAATCCCTTCCTATATAATAATTGTTTAATACTGTAGGTACAAAGGTGATGATGTTTTCATTGAAGTCAAAAGGCATGCTAATCGAGCACAGAGGCTGATGAGGCTGATGACGGTGATGATGTGTTCATTGAAGTCAAAAGGCATGCTAATCGAGCACAGAGGCTGATGAGGCTGATGACGGTGATGATGTGTTCATTGAAGTCAAAAGGCATGCTAATCAAGCACAGAGGCTGATGAGGCTGATGACGGTGATGATGTGTTCATTGAAGTCAAAAGGCATGCTAATCAAGCACAGAGGCTGATGAGGCTGATGACGGTGATGATGTGTTCATTGAAGTCAAAAGGCATGCTAATCGAGCACAGAGGCTGATGAGGCTGATGACGGTGATGATGTGTTCATTGAAGTCAAAAGGCATGCTAATCAAGCACAGAGGCTGATGAGGCTGATGACGGTGATGATGTGTTCATTGAAGTCAAAAGGCATGCTAATCAAGCACAGAGGCTGATGAGGCTGATGACGGTGATGATGTGTTCATTGAAGTCAAAAGGCATGCTAATCAAGCACAGAGGCTGATGAGGCTGATGACGGTGATGATGTGTTCAGGTTGTTTTGAACCAATAAAAAAAAAAAAAACTTGTAGATGAAAATGAGATTTTATAACTCGTTTTGTTCAAGACCAAAAGCATGGGTGTCAAGTGTCAACGATCATTGTGTTCAGTCAGTGATGTTTCTTCCTCGTACTCTCTCTCTCTATCTCTATTTACACTCAGTATAGAAAGACATTGTGTGATTTCAGTCACATTTTCAACACAATGGTTTCCCTCCCGAATCAAGGCTAGGATTCAATCTGCATTGTCGAATTCGATCTCACGAACGAGGTAGCATTGCCTTTGAAAGCCGCGTTGTCTACAAGCGCGATCGGATTGAATCCCGGTCCAACACTGTGTAGATCCATGTTTCATTTGGGGGGGATGTTTTTTTATGTTCACTTACTTGGAAAAGTTGTCAGAACTTGTTTTTGTTGTTGTTTTTTTAATGTTACCGCTCGGTCAGTTCCCAGACTCTGAGCCGTAATAGAGTACCATTTGAATGAATTTAGGAAAAGTTCAGCTTTCAGGAATGAAAAAAAGAAAAAACAAGCTTAAATAGGTTTTATTATCTTTTCTACAAGCGCTATAACAAAAACTATTGTACAGCGTACATTTTTGTATGAAGTCGTGTTTTTATTTAGAATTTAGAAAAAATGATTGTGTTCTTCTTGTGTCCACACCTTTTTGAATTTCTGTAGTTGAAAATGAAATTCATATGATGCCCTTTTTTTTGATAGTGCTTATTATGATAGGACTGTGGACTGAAGTGGTGGGACGGGATGGGTGATAACGTACTGAGCTCTCGTTATGATAGGACTGTGGACTGAAGTGGTGGGACGGGATGGGTGATAACGTACTGAGCTCTCGTTATGATAGGACTGTGGACTGAAGTGGTGGGACGGGATGGGTGATAACGTACTGAGCTCTCGTTATGATAGGACTGTGGACTGAAGTGGTGGGACGGGATGGGTGATAACGTACTGAGCTCTCGTTATGATAGGACTGTGGACTGAAGTGGTGGGACGGGATGGGTGATAACGTACTGAGCTCTCGTTATGATAGGACTGTGGACTGAAGTGGTGGGACGGGATGGGTGAGAAACCGTACTGAGCTCTCGTTATGATAGGACTGTGGACTGAAGTGGTGGGACGGGATGGGTGAGAAACCGTAATGAGAGATAAACGAAGAAGAAAAAGCCACTACTTCCCCGCAGACAAAGAGGTTATAAAGAACATACATACATGTGCTATCAACTGTGAATTTATTAAGTTAGGAACTGCTTCTAGGTCCGTTTCTATGTCCCCTCCCCAACTCCCTCTGCACATGCTCACTGTTGCTATGCTGGTGTCGTCGCGGTGATGACCGATCTCCTTTCCCCCTGGCAACGGCAGCAAAACGACATACTTCTCTCTCTCTCTCGCTCTACATTTGTGATTTCTCTCTCCTCTAAAAGCAACTTCTCCCCCATAGCTCTTTCAGGGGGACTACATATTGCTGCTAGATTAAGGTATCAGATAGGTAGGTAGACAACGGAAAAAATGTTTTTATAGAATTCATACGTACAGCAAAAGCCTTTTTTTTTTTTTATTATGTTGCAATTATAAATGCAAAACTGGAAATACTTTACACTAATAACATGGAGGAAAAAACACAAATGTTTGTTGTGTCTGCAAAAAAAAGAAGATGTGTACAGATGTTTTTTTTGACATTATTATTTGATTGTGTTTAAATTAATAAAAATGGATTTGTGAACTGTTACACCCGATGTTTCCTATTTTATGCTGATTGAAACGGTGTCCTGAAAATCTCCCCAGACTAAAATTATGATTCATCGACTAGACGCCTATTTATTTGACAGAGGGTATAGTCAAGAAAAGTATTGCATTTCCATGTGTGCGTTTGGATCCAGAGTTTGGATCCAGAGTTATCCACAATTCCTTGTAGGAACAAATATACAGTACAACACCACCACCACCACCACGTATAGAATGATGTCGGGGTTTAATAGATAATTATGTGTTTGTTTGAAATTCATGTATAATATATAATAGCTAAAACAGAAGTCGTCGTTTTTAGAGACCACAGAAATATGATTACGGCGTCGGTCCATCACACCGTTTCACTGCTTTTTCAAAAACAGACCCTAAAAACATGTTCCTCTTGCTCTCAATACAGCACAAGCCATCGTAGTATCATGGTGGCTTGCCTTTTGGAAGTTTTGAAGTATAAGGTCGACTTCTCTCTATGGTGAGGATCAGTTGTGTCGTTTTTTGTTTTAAAGTTTTACATACTGTAATAATATACAGTGCCTTCACACTCCTTGACTTTTTACGCATTTTGTTGTGTTACAAAGTGGGATTAAAATTGATTTAATTGTCTTTTTTTTTGGTCAACAAACTGCACTAAACGTTGACATTACAGAGTGACGTTACACTAAAACCGCACTCTGTAATGTCAAAGTGGAAGAAAAATTCATTTTTTTTTTTTTAATAAATGGAAAATAAGACACTAATATACTGTATCTTGATTAGATAAGTATTCAACCTCCTGAGTCAATACATGTTAGAATCACCTTTGGCAGTGATTACAGCTGTGAGTCTTTCTGGGTCTCTAAGAGCTTTGCACACCTGGATTGGACAATATTGACCCATTATCCTTTTAAAAAGTATTCAAGTTCTGTCAAGTTGGTTGTTGATCATTGCCATTTTCAAGTTTTGCCATACATTTTCAAGACGATTTAAGTCAAAACTGTAACCAGGCCACTCAGGAACATTCAACGTCATCTTGGTAAGCAATTCCAGTGTGTGTGTGTGTGTATGGGGGGGGGGGGGGGGGGAGTTCTACTAAGCTACAGTATATGGAATTGTTTTAAGAAGGTCATACCCAGGATGATTGAAGTATCCGAAAAATGTATGAAAATGTTTATTTGACCTTATTGCTATTAGCCCATAGAAACACATTGAATAACAGATTCCCTGCATGGAACAACAGATAGTCCGTCCCAAAACAATTTGTTCTGAAGTATCTGTCCTATATCTGAGAAAGGGTGAATCATGACGTCAGTGATCTTCAGGTCGGAGCTCTAGAAAGAGGCCCGAGTTCCTGACTTGGATGACGGTTCAAAATGTATTTTCCCAGTCGGAGCTCGTTTTTTTCCTGAGTTCCCAGTTGTCTTGAACTCACTGAAGTCTGAGATTTCCCAGTTCCGAGTTTCCAGTTTGTTTTGTACGCTGCAGAAATCATGCTGGCTTGACACCATGGCCAATGTTAAATGTTTATCCTTTTAAGCTTGGAAAAAAAGGACCCTTAAATCCAGACTTGGACCACACACAATAGCAGGCTATTGATGGCTTTGAAACACGTGCAGTTAGCCACTGATTTCATCCAAACCGCTCATTGTTGAATTTGCGATTTCCAACTTGTTGTGTAATGTTTATGTCCAATGGCCGATGAACACCAATATATTATATCTATAATTTCTCTTCATTATTTCTCTTCATATGACAAGGATTGAAAAGGATTTACATGTAGACTGTCAACTTGATTCATGATGATGCTTGCTAGCTAAGATTTGCAAAGTATGATGTTGACATGATCAGTCCAATCAAACCTACGGTAGATATAACGTGATTTGACGTCATTTTATCTGTGGCCAATGACCTTGAGCCTTTTTGGATGGGCACTTCTAATGTAACTCTATGGCAGCGCTCAAGGGACTTGAATTATCGAGCTCTACCCCGTAGATTTTACGGTGACGTAGTGTCCCCATGAGTGACAGAACACTGAGCCAATCACGGCGCAACTAGAGAACATTACGAACACCTACGCTCAGTAGTTTCCGCTGGCTGCCCCACCACCATAGAAAGCACTGAGCTAGGCTGCCCCACCACCACAGAAAGCACTGAGCTGGGCTGCCCCACCACCACAGAAAGCACTGAGCTGGGCTGCCCCACCACCATAGAAAGCACTGAGCTAGGCTGCCCCACCACCACAGAAAGCACTGAGCTAGGCTGCCCCACCACCACAGAAAGCACTGAGCTAGGCTGCCCCACCACCACAGAAAGCACTGAGCTAGGCTGCCCCACCACCACAGAAAGCACTGAGCTAGGCTGCCCCACCACCACAGAAAGCACTGAGCTGGGCTGAAACACCTTCATTTTGGAGCTGCCTTACTCAAGAAAGCAAAAAAGAGACCATGTTTGTATCCAACTTTATTAACTCAATATATATATATATATATATTTATATTATTTGCAAACTGATATGTGACACTTAGTAATGCCAAAATAACATTTAAAACAGGTGTCCTGAATGACAGGTCACCATCAATCAATCAATCAATCACATGTATTTATGAAGCCTTTTTAATATCAGCCGATGTCACAAAGTGCAGACAGATGTTTCACCACTGGACCCAAGACAGTTCAGCTTTTCATTTGTAATGAATTTGTAAACATTTCTCAAAACGTAATTCCGCTTTGAAATGATGGGGGTATTGTGTGTAGATCAGTGACACTAAACATAAATGTTATCCATTTTAAATTCTAGCTTTAACACAACAAAATGTGGAAAATGTCAAGGGGTGTGAGTACTTTCTACAGGCACTATATCTCCACCTTTCCCAATTTATGTGGAGAACGATGTCTCTGTTTCCTCACTCATCTTTATGTGTTCAACAAGCTGCTTGATGGATACGACAGAGAAAATGTCCACGATGTCAACAACAACAACAAAAAATCCACAATATATAAAATATACACAATGGACTGGATTGTTGCTTATATATTCTTGGTTACCCAGAAGTAAAATTCTCTGAAAGCCATTTACATGCAGAATCTGTCCACAAGAGATTATTACTTATTTTTGAAATGTAACCTTTATTTAACTAGGCAAGTTAGTTAATTAAGAACAAATTCTTATTTACAATGAAGGCCTACAGGGGCAGAACGACAGATTTTTACCTTCTCAGCTCTGGGATTCAATCCAGCAACCTTTCAATTACTGGCCCAACGATCTAACCACTAGACTACCTGCCATCCCCAAATATACAGTGCATTCGGAAAGTATTCAGACCCCTTGACTTTTTCCACATTTTGTTATTCTAAAATGGATTAAATAAAAAAGGTTCCTAATCAATCTACACACAATACCCCATAATGACATCACAATACCCCATAATGACATCACAATACCCCATAATGACATCACAATATCCCATAATAACAAAGCAAAAACATATATACATAAGTATTTAGACCTTTTGCTATGAAACTCAAAATTGAGCTCAGGTGCATCCTGTTTTAATTGATCATCCTTGAGATGTTTTTACAACTTGATTGGAGTCCATCTGTGGTAAATTCAATTGATTGGACATGATTTGCAAAGGCAAGCCAAGAGGTCGAAGGAATTGTCTTTAGAGCTCAGAGACAGGATTGTGTCGAGGCACAGATCTGGGGAAGGGTACCAAAACGTCTGCAGCATTGAAGGCCCCCAAGAACACAGTAGCCTCCATTATTCTTAAATGGAAGACTGAGCAATCGGGGGAGAAGGGCCTTGGTCAGGGAGGTGACCAAGAACCTGATAGACACTCTGATAGAGCTCCAGAGTTCCTCTGTGGAGATGGAAGAACCTTTCATGAAGGACAACCATCTCTGCAGCTCTCCACCAATCAGTCCTTTGCGGTAGAGTGGCAAGATGGCAGCCACTCCTCAGTAAAAGGCACATGACAACCCATTTGGACAAACAAGATCCACTGGTCTGAGGAAACCAAGATTTAACTCTTTGGCCTGAATGCCAAGCATCACGTTTAGAGGAAACCTGGCACCATCCTTACGGTGAAGCGCGGTGGTGGCAGCATCATGCTGTGGGGGAGTTTTTCAGCGGCAGGGACTGGGAGGCTAGTCAGGATCAAGGGAAAGATGAACAGAGAAAGGACAGAGAAATCCTTGATGAAAACCTGCTCCAGAGCGCTCAGGACCTAAGACTGGGGCGAAGGTTTACCTTCCAACAGGACAACAACCCTAAGCACACAGCCAAGACAACGCAGGAGTGGCTTCGGGACAAGTCTCTGAATGTCCTTGAGTGGACCAGCCAGAGCCTGGACTTGAACCCGATCGAACATCTCTGGAGAGACCTGAAAATAGTTGTACAGCTACGCTTCCCATTCAACCTGACAGAGCTTGAGAGGATCTGCAGAGAAGAATGGGAGAAACTCCCCAAATACAGCTGTGCCAAGCTTGTAGCGTCATACCCAAGAAGACTCAAGGCTGTAATCGCTGCCAAAGGTACTTCAACAAAGTACTGAGTAAAGGATCTGAATGCTTATGTAAATGTAATAGTTCCGTAAAAAAAAAAGTATACTCTACCGTTCAAAAGTTTGGGGTCACTTAGAAATGTCCTTGTTTTTGAAAGAAAAGCAGAAAAAAAAGTCCATTAAAATAACATCAAACTGATCAGAAATACATTGTAGACGTTGTTACTATTGTAGCTGGAAACGGCTGATTTTTTACCTCTGGGATATTTGGGACGGTAGCGTCCCACCTCGCCAACAGCCAGTGAAATTGCAGGGCGCCAAATTCAAAACAACAGAAATCCCAGAAATAAAATTCCTCAAACATACAAGTATTTACACCATTTTAAAGATAAACTTGTTGTAAATCCAGCCACGGTGTCCGATTTCAAAAAGGCTTTACGACGAAAACACACCAAACGATTATGTTAGGTCAGCACCTAGTCACAGAAAAACACAGCCATTTTTCCAGCCAAAGAGAGGAGTCACAAAAAGCAGAATAGAGATAAAATTAATCACTAACCTTTAATGATCTTCATCAGATGACACTCATAGGACTTCATGTTACACAATACATGTATGTTGTGTTCGATAAAGTTCATATTTATATCCAAAAATCTCAGTTTACATTGGCGCGTTATGTTCAGTAATGTTTTGCTTCCAAAACATCCGGTGATTTTGCAGAGAGCCACATCAATTTACAGAAATACTCATAATAAACATTGATAAAAGATACAAGTGTTATACATGGAACTTTAGATAAACTTCTCCTTAATGCAACCGCTGTGTCAGATTTAAAAAAAACTTTACGGAAAAAGCACACCATGCAATAATCTGAGTACGGCGCTCAGACACAAAAACAAGCCATACAGATACCTGCCATGTTGTGGAGTCAACAGAAGTTAGAAATAGCATTATAAATATAAATATTGACTTACCTTTGATGATCTTAATCAGATTGCACTCCCAGGAATCCCAGTTCCACAATAAATGTTTGTTTTTTTCGATAAAGTCCATAATTTATGTCCAAATACCTCCTTTTTGTTCGCTCATTTAGTACACAAATCAAAACTCAGGAGGCGCGGGCAAGTCCAGGCGAAAGTTCAGACGAAAAGTCATATTACAGTTCGTAGAAACATGTCAAACGAAGTATAGAATCAATCTTTAGGATGTTTTTATCATAAATCTTCAATGATGTTTCAACCGGAGAATTCCTTTGTCTGTAGAAATTCAATGGAACGAAGCTAACTCTCACAGGAGCGCGGGAGACTGAGCTCATGGCATTCTGCCAGACCCCTGACTCAAACAGCTCTCATTCCCCCCTCTTTCACAGTAGAAGCCTCAAACAAGGTTATAAAGACTGTTGACATCTAATGGAAGCCTTAGGAAGTGCAATATGACCCCATAGACACTGTATATTCGATAGGCAATGACTTGAAAAACTACAAACCTCAGATTTCCCACTTCCTGGTTGGATTTTTTTCTCAGGTTTTTGCCTGCCATATGAGTTCTGTTATACTCACAGACATCATTCAAACAGTTTTAGAAACTTCTGAGTGTTTTCTATCCAAATCTACTAATTGTATGCATATTCTAGCTTTTAGGCCTGTGTAGCAGGCAGTTTACTCTGGGCACCTTTTTATCCAAGCTACTCAATACTGCCCCCCAGTCCCAAAGAAGTTAATGGAATATCTACATAGGCGTACCGAGGCCAAATATCAGCAACCATCACTCCTGTTTTCCAATGGCACGTTGTGTTAGCTAATCCAAGTTTATCATTTAAAAATGTTAATTGATCTTTAGAAAACCCTTTTGCAATTATGTTAGCACAGCTGAAAACTATTGTGCACTGCTAAAGAAGCAATACAACTGGCCTTCTTTAGACTAGTTGAGTATCTGGAGCATCAGCATTTGTGGGTTCGATTACAGGCTCAAAATGGCCAGAAACAAAGGACTTTCTTTTGAAACTTGTCAGTCTATTCTTGTTCTGAGAAATGAAGGCTATTCCATGCGAAAAATTGCCAAGAAACTGAAGATCTTGTACAACGCTGTGTACTACTCCCTTCACAGAACAGCGCAAACTGTCTCTAACCAGAATAGAAAGAGGAGTGGGAGGCCCCGGTGCACAACTGAGCAAGTAACCAGAATAGAAAGAGGAGTGGGAGGCCCCGGTGCACAACTGAGCAAGAGGACAAGTACATTAGATTGTTTAGTTTGAGAAATAGACGCCTCACAAGTCCACAACTGGCAGCTTCATTAAATAGTACCCGCAAAACACCAGTGTCAACGTCAACAGTGAAGAGGCAACTCCAGGATGTTGGCGTGAGGGACACTTTAAAAATAAAAAAAATCTTAGAATAAGGCTGTAATGTAACAAAATGTGGAAAAAGTCAAAGGGTCTGAATGCTTTCCGAATGCCCTGTATGACTCATTCTTAAAGACTTCGCTAGTCATCTGAGCAACCAATCCCCGACTCTCTCCCTGACTTTGAATTCCAAACCAGGCAGCAATACACCAGGATTAAATCTATTTCCTGTATCTGTCCTCCTCGTCTGAGGAACTGAGGGTGAAATGGAAGGGCCGCCTGCTTTACCCAATGACACCCACTTCCTATTTTACACACCGAACGCTAGCTACGTCTCGTCTCCCAACCAGACGCTAGGTTTCGCTAGGTCTGTCTGAGCAGAGGGAAAACTTATCAAAGAGAACAATCCCCATTCTGTTACTGAGGTCTGAGAGAGGAGAGACAGACAGACAGACAGATCACAGTCAGGCTGCATCTCAAATGACACTCTGTTCCCTATATAGTGCACTTCTTAGTGTAGCATGTAGTAGTTTCCTGGTGCACTATGGAATAGGGTGGCATTTGGGAAACACAACCAGTCAGGTCTTCAGACGCCACCTGCTCTTTTCAGCTGTTGAGAAGTGAAGTGGGGAGAAGTGCATTAGAAGGTTATTGTATTGTTACATTCCTGCGGATACCGGCCCTGTCGGCCCAATCTCCCGGGTTGCAGGTTCCCCCGGCCTCTGCGGTAGACAGACGGATGGACAGATGAGGGAGAAGGGAACGACCCTCTTTCCTGGCCCATCACTCATACTATATCCCAAATGGCACCCTATTCCCCATATAGTTCACTACCCTATGGGGGCCCTGGTCAAAAGCAGTGAACTAAAAAGGGACTAGGGTGCCATTTGGGATGGAGGTGCTGTTTGGGACAGAGACTCTGAGTCAGACGGAGACCCATCTGAGTGTCTCCATTTGAGTCTGATTCTGAGTCTCCGTCTGAGTCTGATTCTGGGTCTCCGTCTGAGTCTGACTCTGGGTCTCTGTCTGAGTCTGACTCTGGGTCTCTGTCTGAGTCTGACTCTGGGTCTCTGTCTGAGTCTGACTCTGGGTCTCTGTCTGAGTCTGACTCTGGGTCTCTGTCTGAGTCTGACTCTGGGTCTCTGTCTGAGTCTGACTCTGGGTCTCTGTCTGAGTCTGACTCTGGGTCTCTGTCTGAGTCTGACTCTGGGTCTCTGTCTGAGTCTGACTCTGGGTCTCTGTCTGAGTCTGACTCTGAGTCTCTGTCTGAGTCTGACTCTGGGTCTCTGTCTGAGTCTGACTCTGGGTCTCTGTCTGAGTCTGACTCTGAGTCTCTGTCTGAGTCTGACTCTGAGTCTCTGTCTGAGTCTGACTCTGAGTCTCTGTCTGAGTCTGACTCTGGGTCTCTGTCTGAGTCTGACTCTGGGTCTCTGTCTGAGTCTGACTCTGGGTCTCTGTCTGAGTCTGACTCTGAGTCTCTGTCTGAGTCTGACTCTGGGTCTCTGTCTGAGTCTGACTCTGGGTCTCTGTCTGAGTCTGACTCTGGGTCTCTGTCTGAGTCTGACTCTGGGTCTCAGTCTGAGTCTGACTCTGGGTCTCAGTCTGAGTCTGACTCTGGGTCTCTGTCTGAGTCTGACTCTGAGTCTCTGTCTGAGTCTGACTCTGAGTCTCTGTCTGAGTCTGACTCTGGGTCTCTGTCTGAGTCTGACTCTGGGTCTCTGTCCCAAATAGCACCCTATTCCCCATATGGTTCACTACCTTATGGGGGTCCTGGTCAAAAGCAGTGAACTAAAAAGGGACTAGGGTGTCATTTGGAACGGAGACTCAGAGTCAAAACGGAGTCTCAGAGTCAAACGGAGACTCAGATTCCATCTGAAAACATAATTGACTTTGATATTTAAGAGAACGTGCATCTCTGAATAAAATGATATGCGTGCTTAATCCTCCTCTTTGGTTTTAGGGAGTTGATCGGAGGGAGTGGGGGGTGGGATAGCTTTATATTCTCCCCTGTCCCGTCCAGCTTGTGTTACATGCTGGACTGTCTTAGTTTTGACCACCTCATAAAATCAGTCTCATAAATAATGTTCATGTGTTATTTAAACTAACTCAACTCCCTAGACCGCTAACGACGGGTTTGATGTTTCAGAAGTACCTTCCACTCATTCTCTTCCCGACCAGACGCTCTCTTTGCTTATCTAGCTAGCTGGTGTTATTGTAAATGCTTGGCCACGACCTTAAAGACCCCTCCTCTGGAAAAAGGGAAGAGTTTGGAGATATTTTTACGACCTGCTAGAATTATAAGATGTGTCTAATTGACTATTATTATAAGAGAGTCCACTAATCTGTCTCGGTGGAACCTGTGAGAAGTCTATGGGACACGTGTTCACTGTTAAGACGGAGGGGTGAATGATTTCATGAAGGGGATAGTAACCACATGTGGGACAAAGGTCTGTTAAAGATAGTTTAATGCGAGAAAATAAAGTCATAGAAGTCCACATAAGGTACTCAGTGATATCACCAAAGCAGATGAAGGAACTACAGACCAACTCTGGCGCTTTTTCAATGATGACGAAACTATAATGTTAATTCATGTCAATTAAATTTCATGAATAAAATGTGTGCAGAAGGTCCCTGGTTCGCGCCCGTGTCAGGGCGAGGGGACGGTTTAAAGTTAGCGTTTCAATCAGTTACGTCACTTGCTCTGAAACCTAGAAGTAGTGTTGCCCCTTGCTCTGCAAGGGCCGCGGCCTTTGTGGAGCGATGGGTAAAGATGCTTCGTGGGCGACCGTTGTTGATGTGTGCAGAGGGTCCCTGGTTCGCGCCCGAGGTCGGGGCGAGGGGACGTACTAAAGTTATACTGTTACATTCATGAATAAAATTAAGCCACGCTAGTTATGAAACGGTGAAATAACCATGCTAGATATTCAGAACCAGAAATAGAATGGCTGTGTTATTTGGTGTAAACCCACAGATTATCCCGTTTCTAGCTGATTAGAGGGGTGTTGTGTGTGATGTTATTTGGTCTAAACCCACAGTTGATCCTGTTTCTAGCTGTGTCCTGGCTGGATTAGTGCGAGAGGCTGTTTTCACTGGTGACCCGTTCTGCATCCCAAATGGAAATGACCCTGCAATATTACAAGCGATTCAGTCCCACATTGAAAGTCGTTAACATCAATAAGAAAAAAATATATATATATTTATTGACACATCTACTTCTTGACACACTTTTGGGGCTCTGGTCAAAAGTAGTGTACTAGATCGGGAACAGGGTGCCATTTGGAACACGGCCCTAGTGGACAGCCCTGCCAGTCTGGTCCAGGACATCCCCGCAAACCACCCCCAGCTCAAGTCCCCATAAAACTGTATATGAACATTAAACAACATCCCCGGGTGATTTACGGCCCTGCCCAGACAGCGATTTCATGCAGATTTAACTTCCTTGGGCCCTCCGACGGTGCGTCACAATTGAACTAATATTGTATTACATGTGTATCACATCCACGGCAAAACTTTCCAAAAATCGGATCTGGCTCCTTTACGAGCAGATAGCCCTATTAATAGGTTATACACTATGTCTGGGTCACTAATGGGCCCTGGTCTAGAGTAGTACATTATATACTGGGTTATAATATACAGTACATAGACTGTAATGGAGACGCA